>NC_133307.1:22002910-22107880 GCF_012295235.1 Primulina huaijiensis
TTAATATATATATATATATATATATAAATTTTTTTTTGAGACACTTAAAGTAACTAACTTTTAGTGTCATGGTCTGTTTTAATAATTATATATATTAATAAAGTATTAATATTTTAATGTATGTCATATGTAGTTCAGCGGATAAAGTCTTTGTTTTTTATGCATTAAGTTGTATGTTCAATTCCTACTTGGGTCTTTATTTATTTATTTATTTATTTATTTTTTAATTCATATATCAAAATTACAGTATATTCTCTCACTATTTCTTATAATTATATTTTAATCCTAATTTAAATTTAAATTAAATGAATTATAAAAAAAATATTATACACATCGATGTACTAGTTATAATAAAAACTACGTGGGTGCATTTGAATTTATTCAAATCTATGATAACAAACCAATTGATTTTTTTATTTTTTATGGTGAACTTCAATTTCATCTCAATATAGAGTCATTTTCAAATCATTCGTTCAAATACTTTTCCAAATTTAAATCCTCTTATCTAAAGTCCACCCAAAAGAATTTAGTATTTTTGGACTAGTGTTCAAATATCTACTTCTACTTGTATTATAAAGAGTGAATCTTGACAAATTGGCCAGTTTTGGTACTATTACAAGTAAGGCCCCAACAGATGTCATGGGTCTGCTCTTTCCACCACAGCAAATATGAGGGACAATAGCAAGTGGATTTGATATTCTCTCCACCACACCATACAGCTGCCGGTTACAGTGAGGTTTGCTCCCTTCTTCATCTCTTCGTTTTCCTCATCTCCCTTTGTTTTGGTGCCTTGGTTTTCGCCTTTCCTCCACTGCAGCGAGGAAAGTCCAACGAAAACGGTTTGCTTGGTGTGTTGTTCGCGGCCTTCTTCTTTCTGTTTCTTGGTATTACCTCTGCTGCGTGGCTTTTCCCTTTCTTGGCATCGGCAAGCCTCTGCTGTGCTTAGACAACAAAGCATCAATTTCAATATATGGATCCAATCTACGAGCTTTATCAACAAATTTCAGGGCACGGCTTCTGTCCCCTGACTCCAGCGCATTTTTGGCATTTTCAAGCACTTCACCGCCTCATCCTTGTTTCCATCCATCTTTTAGATGTAATAAACGATCTTACGTGTGTGACTGGATATATATGCACAATTTACAAATCAAAGCACCAAAGTATCAGCAAAGGAGATTAAAACAAAAAAACAAAAACAAAAAGAAAGAAAGAAAGAAAGAACCTTTGAGATAGGAATTGAGATGGGTACATTGCTCTGCTGCGATCGCTCGACAAATTGGAGAAAAAATTGGATCGTGAAGCGTATGAAATTGCAATAAATAAAACGTTTACGTGGTAAGAGGTGGGTCTTATTAGGACTAAAGTGCCATAATCCCCATCTCCTCCAATACCACCATTAAAAGGAACTCGATGTGGGCAAGCATTAGCATTTTAGGTAAGTTTCAGTTTGCTCCCTAAACTTATGGGTAGTTTCAACATACAATTTGAACTCTTGAATTTTGCACCAGTTACACAATTTTTCATTATTTTATTTTTGTATGATTCCGAGTAATGAGAAAATAATAAAGTCAAGAAGGTTCTTTAATTTGTGTATATAAATAACACATATTGTCAATAAAAAAAATATGGTGAACATTAAAAATTTATAATATGGTGGGAGTATATATGGTTCTTTAGTTTATGTATATAAAACAATGAGTAATTCGTGTAAAAATAATAAAAATTAAAATATTTATAGCATATCAAAAATTTAAAATTTTAAAAATGTAAAATTTGTACAACAATGTATTAAAATTAAACGAGTGTTGTAAGCACATATTAACAAATCATGTCATGAAAATGACAATATTTAGGCAAACATTCTCGATTTTATTTATTTTTACAAAATAAGTAATTTCAAATCATTCAAACTCTACAATATCATGTTGTTTAAATTATAAAATGATTATGTCATCTGTGTAACGGTTTCACATATCTATATTCATGATATGAGTCGATATGATCTTTAACTATTGTAAAAATAATAAGCTTTACTCAAATCAACATATATTACACAATATTAGGTAGGGGCCCCTCAATTCTTGAGGTGTATTACCCAGATTTAACACATGATTATTTATTTTTTTCAGAGTAACTGACCATGTGTTTATATTTGTGTATGTCTTATTTAACAATGTAATTTTCAAAGCTATATGTATTATGAATATAACAATTTTTTATTTTTTTATATCGGTATTCATACATTTAGTATTTCAAGTTGACAACGTGCTTAACAGAATAAGAAATTTGGGAAAACAAGGAATTTATAAAACGAAAATAGTTAGAAAAAAGATTTTGTTGGTGTTCAAACGAGAGAAGTTTAATAACATGTTTCAAACTGACTATAAAATATTTGTTCATCTTAAATTCTAATGAGAGATCTACTCCATAAATAAGTTATTATAAATTCGAAAATCGAGGATAATTATTTAAATCGTGATAGTTGTTATAAGGTTGTCATACTTAATGACATTATTGGCGCTAATAGATTTATGAACATGATAACTTTAACTTAAATAATATTTGTAGTATGGCTTATTAAAAAATCGACAAAAACACTTACATTCTTAGTGTATTCAATGCTAAAATATAATAGGAGTTTAAACAACTAAATGCACCAACCAAGTTAACGTAATAATTAAAACTAAAATAAAGAGTGACTAATATATAATTCGGAAGAAAAGAACTCAAAATGACTATGAAATTAAATAATTGGTTACTAATATAATCTCATAATTTTGTGAAAACCGAAAAATGTTTCATCGATTAACCCGACTATAAAAAAAACTGAAGAAAAAGAAATAGAAACAATACACAAACCCTCCATAAATTAAAATAGTTAAAAATAAGTCTTGAAATTGCGGAAGCATTAATTTTATTTTTATGTTTTATATTTAATATTTTCAAAACTATATTAATATTCATGCACACACACACATATATATACAAAAGAAAAAAAAAGTGGCAACCTCAGCACCCATGTTCAACCGACACTTTGAGAACATTAATATAATAATAATAGTTAAAAAAAACTATAAAAAGGAAAACTTTTTTCATATCATATTATTCAAGAAACTATCCCCATCACGATAACCAGATTATTTGAGCAGTCATGTATTCCTTATTTGTTTCGAAGCCGAGTTAATGAAAAAACAAGAACTGTTAAAATTAATAAAAACAAACTTAATTTAAACTGCTACTGATGGCAAAATGATATTTTTTTTAAAAGTGAAAGAGGGTAGTCATATGCTCAAAGTATTTCCATGCTACTTATGCTTATGTCAATTTTTTTCAACTCTAGCGTAGTCTAAATTCTTGCATATCTGATGGTTTTAATTCACGTCATTCTTACTTATTTCTCTTTTTTACAGATACAATATTTGTAAGAGTTCATGCAGCAAGGATGGATCTTTTGAGGTATGTTATTATAGACCCACAAGGCACTCCATATCATGATGGTATTTTGTTTTTGATATTCTGTTTCCTAACGCATATCCTGATGTACCACCAGTACGTCTTTCAATATCTTTATTTTGAGAACACATATTTATTTTTATTTATCCGTTCCTCCGTTTGTTGTTGCTTTGTAGATGGTTTATTATTATTTGGGTGGCTTGCGGCTAAACCCAAACTTGTATGCCTGTGGAAAAGTGTGCCTCAGCTTTTGAACACTTGGGCTTGTAGAGACAATGAAAATTGACTGTTGAAATCATCCACCATGTTGTAAATACTGCTGTCTATTCATGATGTTATTCTGAATGCAAAGCCTTTCTTTAACGAGCCTTGATATGATACTCGGTATGTTGGCCAAGAGAGAGAGAGAGAGAGAATCCAATTCATATAACGAGGAAGTATTCATTCTATCGTTGAAGACAATGATGTACTCTCTTAGAAGGCCGCCAAAGGTACAAATTATGAACTTTAACTAACTTGTTTTGACATATAATATTACCGTGATACTTGCTATCCGATATACATCTTTTTGCACTTCTATCATTTTGAAGATCTCGTGTCCGGTCATTTTCATTCCCATGCCCATGCTATTCTATCAGCATGTAGAGCCTACATGAATGGTGCTTTAGTTGGTTACTTGGTCAATGGAAGCATCCCAAATGGTACTGCAACTCAGAATATGGGATTGCCAAGTTTGAAGGAAGCTGGTGGAAGAATGTTAAAACATTCTTAATATGCACGTATACTTTATGTTCAATTTAAAGCGGGTAATTAAACTTCTCCCATTTGAACGCAGAGCAATCTTTTTCCTAACTATTTTCACTTCTATAAATTCCTTGTACTTTCTTATTTTTTACTTTCTTAAGCACAACTCTAACTTGAAATAGTAATAGTATGACTACGAATATAAAATAAAATAAAATTATTGTACTCATAATACTTATAACTTTTAAAATTAAGTTATTGAATAAGACATACATAACTATGAACATATGGGTAGTTCCTCGAGGAAAAAATTTAAATGATCATACGATGGACTACAAATCTTGGTAAGACACCTCAAGAATTGAGGTGTCCCTACCTAGTATATTTTAATAAGAGAAAATATTTGTTCAATTATCTAGTAATTATATTTTGAATAATTGATTCGAAATATGAAATGATGGATTTGTTGGATAATCGGTTTTCTCGTGTCCAAAATGCAGCGAAAGTTTTAAAAAAATTTATTTGACATTCAAAAATGTATTTGAACACTCGTATGGTTTAAACACTAAGAGCATACACAGAGAGTTTATAATTTTACTTTTAGTGAATTAATAAATTGGCTCCAACTATTCCAGGATTAACGGAGATAGCTCTTGTTGAATTTTCCATGAACAATCTTCTTTGAAAATGCTTTCTTCAATATCTGAGTCAGGTCCATGACCGGATTACTTGTTCCTCTTCTAACTTGTAATAAAAAGTATAGAAGATATTTTGATGTATGAGAGCAAAAATAGATAGGCGGCTCAAACCCTTAATTTTCTTCAAGGTGGCCGAAAATATTGGAGCTTTTTCGAGGAGTGATTTTCGAAAATTACAAGGGTTGGAGGCTAGGGTTTGTGGCCATCTACCTTAATACATAAACCTTTAACCTAGTTTCCATAATCTTAGATTTAGGTTCCTTAATTAAGCTTAATGGGCTTTGTTAATTAATTGGACTAGTCCAATTAGTTTAATTAATTATATTAAAGTCCCTTAAGAACTTTAATTATTCAGTATCACTAAACATACTTCCCACTAAATTTAATTACATCTTTAATAAACTCAACCTTTGAGTTTAATAGTTTAAATTCTCAAATTTTATAAATTCAACTAATTGAATTTTTTCTATCCAAATTTTAATTATCCTAAATTTAACTCCTTGAATTTAATATCTCATAATTATATATAAATTTAACTATTTGAATTTATTCTCTCAATGGGAACAAATGATCCAATGGTTATATGACCATCAATGGTTCAAAGATACAGCTAGTCGTCGGTTCACAACTCTTTGTGATTCAGGATATTTTTCTTTATCTGGGTTTACCCTAATTTGTCTCATTTCATGCACCAACATTTGATCACGAGAATGTCAGAAATCATTTTTCTGATTAAACACATCGAATCATGGTAAGAACGTCAGTAGCATCGTCCCATGATTCTCTAGGTATCACTGATAGTATCTACAAGAACCTGTTGGTTGTGATTGTACGCTCCCTTCATTTCATATATCCCGATCGAACCTGTAACCATTGGTTCACCGAGAGTTGTATATTAGATTCGATAGTTATGTGATACAATCATGAAATATTCATAGTGTCATCTCACACTTTGGCCAGAGATTTCATGCACTATTATTTTGTTAGATCACATAGGATATCAACACCCGTAGTTGAGCGATGAATCTCAGACTACAATACACTGACTCCTATACATATCGCAATTGCATCCAACCTCGTCACCTGGTGACCCCCGCGGAGTCGATAAACGAGTCAAAGCACAATCCTAATATGTAGAGCTTCGGTGTTGTAACGAGGTCGTAAGGACTAATGATATACAATCACAACCACATACTTTTCCTCTCGATGAATGATAATCACTTGAAAAATCCAAGAGAGGGTTGTTCCGTGCAATCATCGTATGATTGCCTATTTGTATGATTGGACATCTCTATGCTCTTACTATGAAACACGGTACACAACATCACATATGCTAGTCTCAAGCTCAAGCTGCTTTTATCCTTGTTTTTAGACGGTTAAATCGACTAGAAATGAATTTAGAATATACATTGTTTACAAATGAGTTTTAAGAACGAATTACGATTCATTTGTATTAAAATATAATCAAAGACTTTATCCGATTACATGGATATACAGATGAAGTAAAATGAAATCATGAAACACAAATTCTCACTACAAGAAATTCTGCATACAACAACGCACATACGACAACGGTTTTTGTGAAAAACCGTTGTCGTATGTTTTTAACAACGATTTTATCCAAAACCATTGTCTTTTGAGGGTTGTCTTTTCAGGGTCAAAGACAACGGTTTTTGGGGTCAATTACAACGGTTCTATAAAACCGTTGTCTTTGATCGTTTTTTTAGGGTCAATGACAACGGTTAGAACCGTTGTCAATTAGCGTGTTTTTTTGGATAATCGACAACGGTTTCAACCGTTGTCGATTATCGTGGTTTTCGGACAAACAACAACGGTGTTGTAAAACGTTGCAATATTTAGCGACGATGTTTCAAAAACCGTTGCTAATTTTAAATTTAGCGACAGTTTCAAAATAACCGTCGCTAAAATTAGCGACGGTTTTAACAAAACCCGTCGTATGTTTAAAAGTAGCGACGATTTTACAAAACCCGTCGCTAAAATTAGCGACAGTGTTCTCAAACCGTCGCTAATTTTAGCAACGGTGTAATTATAAACCGTTGTAAATTTAAATCACGCGACGGTTTCAACATTAGGCGACGGTTTAAACAACAACCGTCGCAAATTGTCTATAAATATCACATTTTCGGTCCATTTTCCTCCACAACACTTCACAATACTTAAAAATTTTCTCTTTTACACCATTTTATCACATCACACAACACTTAAAATTTTTCTCACCACTTCACAACACTTAAAATTTTTCTCTCTTACACCATTTTATCACTTCACACAACACTTAAAATTTTTTTCTTTTACACAATTTCACACAACACCTAAAATTTTTCTAACCACTTCATAACACTTCAAAATTTTTTCTCTCTTATACAATTTCACACAACACGTAAAATTTTGATCTCTTACACGATTTTACTACTTCACAACACTTAAAATTTTTTTCTTTTACACGATTTTAGTTTCGATTATAAGTTTTTTTTAGATTTATTAAATTATTAAAAGTATTTTTTTTATTTTTCGAAACAAATTAGCGACGGAAATTGTGATTAATAACCGTCGCTAATATTAGCGACGATCTTGATTGATAACTGTCGCTATTTGATAAGTAAACTGTCGCTCATTTGAACTAGCGACGGTTTAATGAACTGTCGCTAATTTTGAATCAGCGACAGTTTGGGATAAAACCGTCGCTAATGTTTTTTAGCGATGGTTTTAAAAACAGTCGCAAATTTGACCTATCACAACGGATAAAAACTGTTGTCGTTGAACGGACTTTCAACAACACCTTCAATTACAGCAGTTTTAAGGAGGCTACGACAATGGATTTTATCTGTTGTCGTTTGCCGTTTTTGGTGTAGTGTCAATTAAAATAAAGACTGTTAGTTTTAACAGAGTCGATAAATTTTTTAGCTAACCATTGGCTTACATGATATCTACTCTGACATGATTGGTTATTTTCTAAAAACAATTACAGAAAACAAATAAAAAATTCAGCTCTGGTCACATTTTACCTTTCTAAAATTACTTCCCTTGAATATTAACCAAGGCTACAGTTTTCTCAAATCTTGATAGCTTCTTATTTGAGTATTATTTATAGGTTTTTTAAATCATGTCAGTATCAAATATTGTATCCAATTCAAGATAAAAATTTGTGTGATACGGTCTCACGGGTTGTATTTTGTAAGATTGATATCTTATTTGAGCCATCTATGGAAAAAATATTACTTTTTATGCTAAGAGTATTAATTTTTATTGTGAATATCGGTAGGGCTGACCTGTTTCACAGATAAAGATTCGTGAGATCGTCTCACAAGAGATCTACTCTCAATTCAAATTTAAAAATTTTCTTCAAGAGGTTACAAATTCTTACCACTTAAATCAATAAAGATGAGAGAACAAGCTTCTAGTCTAGTTTGTGTCACTCGTTGTCCCTTATCCCAATGTTAGAGTTCGAATATCCTCCTCTTTATAGTAAACAAAATCAATAAAAATGGATATCAGCTAGAAACTCATTCTTTAGTCAGTAAAAAAACTCATTCTCTAGATCATATGCATGCGTTTACGGGTCAATTGCATGCCACCTTGAAATATAGATTTTTGAATGACAGTTGTCTAGCATATATTATGAGTTTTTATTAAAATTGTTTAACTTGATATAAAAAAAGTTTGACATCCGAAATTTGAAATCAAAATATTCATAAATCCAAATGAAAACTTATATACAATCAATTTATTATTCTCTATATTGGGCATCAAAATTAGGCCTCGAATAAATAAATTAAATTATTATTGATCATCAATATTTGATTTTCAAATAGATTACCCAAAACATTATATCTTGCCAATATTTATAGTATCTATATTATATTATTAANAATTTAAACTTCAATTACATTTAGCTTAGCGGATAGAGTCTTTGTATTATAAACTTCAAGTTGTAGGTTCAACTTATACTTTTCTTTTTATTATTTATTTTTTAATTCATATATCAAAATTACTTTTTCTTTTTACTATTTATTTTTTAATTCGTATAGAAAAATTACAGTGTAGTCCCTGACTATTTTTTATAATTATATTTTGATTCTCATTTAAATATAAATCAAATGAATTATAAAAAATATTGTACAAGCAAGCAACGCGTACGTCGGTGCACTAGTATATATAATACATAAATCAATTAAATTTTTTTCCATTATTTCACGGGATAGTTTTCTAGGAAAATGTTAACCTCGCGGATTCCTTGCAATTATCTATGATTTCTTGCAACCATCCATGTATTTTGTACATGGATTTTGATTCGTTAATTAAATTTTTATTTACAGATTTTTATATCCTAGTTAAATTGTTATTCCGTCAGTTATTAAAAAAATCTTTATAAAAAAACTATTTTAAATAATTTATTTATAATATACAAAATATTATAAAAATAATTAATTTAGAGCCAGATGGTGTAATAAATTTATCCAAACCGATTAATAAAAAGAAGTTGCTGTAAGTACACAGGCTAAAGCGAAAATACAAGGGGTGGGCTTCCTCTTGCTCTGTAAGTTTACGGTACGCTGCTCTTTTTCATGTATCTTTGATTCTTTGTTCTGCAGTTTTTCGTGTATGATGTTTTCTGTGTCAATTACACGGTCAGAATTGCAAGATTGGAACTTAAAGTTGCTATTTTTCAATTTATATGGTCACAATTGCAATGTTTAATAATGTTTTTTCTGCGATTCTGAGTTGGGTTATAGTTCTATGACAAGATCAGAGAATTGGACATCAAGCTGGATCTCAAATGGGATTTTGATTATTAAAATATCCTGGGATGTTCTTGATCTTTGATGCACGAATTTTTATGGTTTTTGGGAATTTATAAAATTTTAGTGGTGTTCTTGGATTGTTGAGAAATAGTGGGATTTGCTCTGGATTTCAGTGACGCAAGAAAGAGAGATCTTTTCGACATAAACAACCTTCTCTTTTGTGTTTTGTATCTTTGCTCTTGGAAGATCGCCTTTGCATTGCCATAGCTAGCTAGCACCGAACATATCATATATATTTTAAAACTGTCCAATTTCATCGTGAAACGAATTTAATCTTCTTTCCTCCTTTGATTGCTGAACAGTTCGTTCGATGGAGATACACCGAAGCGAGAGACGTGGTAAATATCTTATGATTAGCGAAGAAAGAGGAAAGAACTATGCCGGTGAGCAGCAATGTGATGGTACTGCACCATTGATAACTAGACTAAGTGAGCCCATAGTACTCGAGTTGCCTGACCATGTATTATGCGATATTTTTTCAAGGCTTCCGTTGAAGAGTATATTTTACTGTAGTTGTGTTTGCAAGATGTTTCTACAACTAGTCAAGGATTCTTGTTTTATCGAGTTGCATCGTGCGAGATCATCTGTCTTAACAACCAATCTAATTTTTCAACACAGTCTGGGTCAGTTGAGCACTCGCCGCCTCTTTACCTTTAATCATGAGGAACCACCTTTATCCTTTTGCAACTGTGATGATCAAAACAAACATTATTGCTGTCATCATGGGCTATACACTTGGAATATCTCTGTGTTTAATTTTCATACCAGAAGACATGTTCTTGTTGGATCATGCGATGGACTGCTATGTTTGTATTTTGATTCATCACCAAAGCCTTTCTATGCTATCTGCAACCCTATTCGTCGCGAACAGATAAAGCTTCCTTGCCTGGCCATCTCAACTGCATTTAATACTTATGCAAACCATTCTGGATTTGGATATTGTCGGAAGACCAAGCAGTACAAGATTATCAGTCTCATGTGTCTTATATCCGTCGACCCTTTGACCTCTGAACAATCGAAAAGGTTGGTAGCTGATGTACATACACTTGGATCAGATTCATGGAGAAGGATTGAAAATGCCCCTTGGCCAAAACGCAAGTCGTTTGATCCTCTTCTGAATGGCTCACTTCATTGGATAACCACCAGTTGCAAACCTTGTGAGCTTATAAGTTCATTTGACTTGGCAGCAGAAACGTTCAAGTTTGTCCCACCTCCAGCTCACTTAAGTCTACAGTACATCGACAAAATCTCCAGCATCAATATCGGTGTCCTCAAGAATTGCCTTTGCATATGCTACATGTACAAGGATACTGTCTTTGAGGTCTGGTTAATGAAAGAATATGGAGTTAAAGAATCATGGACCAGACAATTCAGCATTGACATGAAGACTTATACCGAGCTATCGTTTGAGGATCTTCAACGACCAATCAAATTTTTGAACAATGGGGATCTATGGTTCATATCTGGGTCAGAATTTCTTGTTTCTTTTAGCCCTGCTAAAAGAACTTTCAAGGAACTGAGGCCAATAGGACCCGCAAAATCCGAGGTTATTACACACAATTTGAGCTTCATATCTCCAAAGGATGTTGCGGGAGCAAATGCGCAAAACTGAAGAATTTAAACTTGCTAGCCATCCAACTTTTCTGTTTTTGTGATAGAGCTGTTTCTTCCATGCCTTATGATTTCCCTGAGAACAACACAATATATTTGACAATACTGTGAATGTATTTCATGATAATGCACAAAAGGTTGTTTTTGGATGATTCTTGCTTGTAACTGTTCTGGCATCATGTGAAACCAAATTAATTATAGAGTAACATATTTGAAATTCTTGATCACAAATAAGTGATGTAGCTTAATGTAAATTGCAGAGTCTAGCAAATAATACTTGTATTTACAAAAAAATTCCTCAGATATTTTGTTGTAAATGTTGCTTCATTTTGTTAAAATAGTTATTAAGATATTTTTTTATATTTAACTTGTTTTTTGAAACACAATTTACCCAATGAATTTGTGGCTGAAAAATTGCTTAAAAGGTTTTATAATTGAATACTATTTCTTTTGAAACATAACTTAATATTATTTAAGGTTAGATCAGTTTTGCATATTAATAATTTTTTAGAACTATCTTAATTTACATATAGGCAAAAACTTGTGTGAGACGGTCTCACGGGTCGTATTTTGTGTGACGGATCTCTTATTTGGGTCATCCATGAAAAAATATTATTTTTTATGCTAAGAGTATTAATTTTTATTGTGAATATCGGTAGGGTTGACCCGTCTCACAGATAAAGATTCGTGAGACCGTCTAACAATATACCTGCTCTTAGATATATTAAAAACCAAGATGGAATCCCAAATTAATAATTAGGTGTTTTTTTTAAATAAATAAATAAATAGAGGGATTCTTTTAACAAATTACATCGGGGGATGAGGTTTTTTTCTTTAACCTAAATTGAAACCTTATGCCACTATAGCACCAAAGGTGGTGGCACTAAATAGAGGGGTTTTTAAAACGTACTTCGTATAACTTTTTTAGAGTTTTTTTTTTAAAAAAATACTTTTTAAAAGTTAAGATAAGATTTGTGATACCTTTTGAAGTACCAGTAATTTTGCACATAGTATTGATATATTTTAATTAGTATTTTTATTTTTCACAATTTAAAATAAATTGAAAAAAATATTCGTTTGAGAGTAAAATTTGAAGAGACGGTCACATATCTGTTTTCATAAAACGGGTAAATCCTAATCATGTTTATAATAAAAAATAATACTTTTTGTATAAAAAGTAATTTGTTTTCATGGGTGACCCAAATAATATATTTATCTCAAAAAATTGATCTGTAAAACTATCTAATGAGAGTTTTTTGAAATTTGAAATATATAAAATGGAGATAAAGCTTTGGATTTGGTGCAAAAAATACATTATTTTTTTGTAGTATTTGTTCAAAAGCAGAGTTTTAGCCTGTAGCTCAGAGATCAAAGATGATCTTAAAGATTTACTTTATTTGTATCTCAATATTGTGATATATATTTTATTTTTTTAAAAAATCAAATACTTTAATAATAATACCTCTATATATATTATATATGTTATATTATTAAGTGTGACACTCTTAGAGTAATTATATTAGAGGATAACAAAATATTTAATTCCATAATTATTCTTCTTACCATGCTAAAAACCTCCTTAAATTACTTTATATTTTACATATAAAAAATATAAACAAAACTTCCCTTTTAAAGCGAACAACTCTCCTAAATTGAAAATAATTTCCTGTTAATTTTTTAATATTATTTGATCAAATTAAGAATAATAATAACACATGCAACGCGTGTGCATCTTTTACTAGTATATATAATAGTCGAAGATCTTAATGATTCAATTTTGTGACATCAAATAGTTTTTACGAAAATATCTTATTAATTTAGATATGTAATGTTTTTCATATAATTTACTTATAAGTACAATATCTAATCTACTTTAAAATTTTAAAATTCATATATTATTTCTACGAAGCACATATTTAATATAATTGCATTATTATTATCTAAATAATAATTTAAAAATTACACCAAAATTTTATGAATCAACTCGATTTATTAATTATCATGATTCATATACGTAATAGTCATTATTTTATACACACATCTAGCACGCGTTGTTTGCTAGTCATATATAATCAAACTTTGTTATATTAATTGATTTTTTAAAAAATGTATCTATCCACTTAGTAAAATAATAATTTTCATTTAATAAAAAATATCATAACAAGATATTTAGTACATTGATAATTTATTCAAAATTATTATATCTCCGTCATTTTCTAAAGTTCAAATATTCACACATTCTCTCTTAAAAAATTTGCATATTAAATATAGTTGTATAATTATGACGCCAAAATAATTACAACATGATAATCACAAATCTCGCGAAAAAAATAATACATTTGGTATGTTATATATTAATATATTTACATATAATAATATAGGAAGTAAATGAAAATAAGAAATAAAAAATAAAAATAATAATGAAACTGTTTAAAATTTAAAATTGGATTGAAGAGATGCATTGCAAGAGGCTGCATCTTCCTCATTTGGAGGTGTCTTTTGGCTGTTTGTAAATCATGACAACCTTTCATAACTAATATGTTAAATTGCATCTTCATTGCATAAATATTAGTCACGTTCTTCACAGATTAATATATATATTTGGCATTCAACTTTGATAAAAATTTGAAATCTCTTGCTCTGAAAATTCGAGGGAGTGCAAACTTCGAATCATGATGATTATATGTTTTATATCCTGTAATGTTAATTCTTTGTGAACTATTTGCACTTTTTTTGGGAGGAATTAATACCTTCAAATAAATCATCAAATTTGATGTACCTAACCTATATACAAATTTCATTGTCCACTTGATTTTCCATAAATTTTTATACAACATTGGTATTAAAAAAATACTGATACATACACAGCATAAGGCTTAAACTTGTTGCTACTAATACATACACAGCATAAGGCTTAAACTTGTTGCTAGTGGTATGTTGATGCGGTGATTTAACAGCAGCAGAAAGAATAGTTTTCAAGTCCCAGCGTTCAATTCTTATTTCTATCATACAACACAGGAAAAAATTACACAAATACAGAAGCCAAATGGTTAATTTGGCATAGACAACAAAACCAAAGAATGAAAGAAAAAAGTGGAAACATAAACATTTCAATAGTCTTTTTATTTTATCTATTGTACCCTTTGTCTTTCCTCCATTTTGCACATACTCCAAACCATGAAAATCGTCGAATTCTGCGTGCCCGTGTAGCCTGGAATTGAAACATATCATATATTGAAGGATCAACACACAGAACTTAGAAACAAAAAAGAAAAGAAATGGTTAAATTTCGCAAATGCAAGTGTGAATAAGGAATGAAGCAGCCTACCTTTCCCCGTCCGAGAGGTTGGCTGCTGTTCCAACAGAACAAACCACTGAAACCGGTATTTCGTGATCCAGAATCGTATGCACTGTGTAAGGCACCAAAAAACTTTACAGAAAATCCTTTTCCAAATGACAAGTTTTGATGCATTTTACGTCAATATATCTTTATAATGCCATAAAATGAAAATAGAAGGCCTTCACAAATATCAAGGCAAAAAAAGAAAGGAAATTGCTCTATCTATGATTAAATTCTGGTGGAGAATATTTCACTCGCTCAAAAGATAACGGCATTTGAAAAAAATCCTAGGAGTAATCTAACTAAAACATCACCTTTGGAGGCACTGAAAAACTCGAAATAGTAATATGTAGACAAGCTAATAACTTGCTCGAAATAGCAATATATAGACAAGCTAATAACTTACATATTTTCTTTGCCAAAATCTCTCGCAAAGCTACTGTTATGCAACAAGCTTTGAGCAATGAAATGCTCATTGATCCTCTTAGTAGTCTGGTCCTTCTCAGATGCCATTCCATCATTCATTTTTGAAGCCGTGATTTCATAGCTAAACTCATCTTGCCAGTGCTGGGATGGCAAATTTTCTGAATTCATTAGCTTCACATGATTTTGATGAAATGAACCATCCTGAGTCAGATTATAATTCCGTTCAGCTTTCGAATGAGCCATTGACCCCGAAATGCCTGTCTCCATAGCCTGTGACAGTGCACTTTCTAATCTTGGATCACGCATGATAGATTCAATTCTCTGCATTGGAAGAAGCAGCTTGCTCTCTCTTGAAGTGCTTGATTTATCATTTCCTTTGGCAGATTCAAACTGCCTCGTTTGATTAACTTTGCACTCATTATAGATTAACTCTTCCAACTTCAAAGACTCAAAATTAAGACCAGAATTGCTTTCTGTTCTTTTCGAGCATGTTAGTTTCTTTTTCGGGGTAGTAAATATGTATTTCTTGATCTGCTTCTGACCCAAAGAATCTGGTAAAAGGATGATTTCAACCTCGACATTGTGTTGTAAAACGATTTGGAACAAATTAGCGATACTGCTTAGATAACCTTCTGCTCTGGTTTTAATAGCACTATCTTGGAATGCAACATAAGCAACAAATCCACCTGCAAACAGAAATAATATAGAACAGGAGTGCAGAAGAAAACCACTTCAAAAAGCTAATTTCTCTGGCAAACTGCGGGTCATAACGTTTTCTTTAGGTGAAAAATCTCACCTTTAAATTCAGATATGCATACAAGCTTTCCATGAGAAGAAAGCAGTTGTCTCAGAGTCTCAGAATGGCATTTCTCAATACACAGGGCCCAAATATCCATCAACACCTTTGAGTTCATGTATCTCAAAGCAGTTTTTCGATTTCCACAATCATAGTGAGAGAGAATCAATGTCTCACCATTTACGAATTGGTTGGCATTAGGATCGCCACTGGCAGCATCAAATGATATTGGATCATCGATTCTCGTTATATTCTGGTTAGCTGATGCCGAAAATGATACTTCAGAACCTGATTTTTCAGGTGCAAGTTGTTCATCAGTCTGCTTTTGGGCAGAAGATCCTCCGAACATTTTTATACGGTCCTCCTCCGATGTTTTGAAACTCTGCCGTCTACTACTGACTGAGTTGGCTTGACCGAGTGAAGGGCCAGAACTTAATTGTAACAGGGTTGCTGTGAACCACGTTGACCGTTCGGTTGATAGCCTCAGATGCTTCTCCGACTCAGAGAGAATCGTCAACACGTGCTTGAGTGTGTCTAATTCTCTTTCCGACACTGAAATTAGTAGTAAAGTTTAAAGTGCATTCTAAAATAGGAAGCATCCAGAGAACCATAAAGAAAGAATAAACAGAGGCTCACTTACAAATTCGTCCAGCGAAGAAAGAATCATTGTTCTTAGAATCAACATTCGAGCAAGTTCCAGCAATAATATCCACAATAAGAGTTGCCATCCGAGACGTTAAAACTACAGGATCATGACCCGCATTCATCAATTCTCTGGCTCTTTTCACTGTTTCAGCAGCATTTGATGTCATGGCTAATTCCAAAAGATTCAGCAATCTCTCATCAGGAACAGCCCCAATCTACAAAAAGGAAGCAGTTTACATAAATTGGTTTGATTCAATCAATTGGATCCACCTGATAAGAAATCATCTACGCCCAAGTGCATTTGCTTGCCTTCTGAGTTCTTCAACTCGGACATTAATTGAACAGTTTCCTTTCACAATGCAGTACCATAATATATTATTAAAGATATAGGGGGCAAAGCCAAAAACAATAGTTCGTGGCTGTGATGTAACTCCCTAATAGATAAGCACCTCATTTCAATTGTTATGCCAATAGAGCAAATATTACTTCCTAACAATCTGCCCTCGATAGTCCTCCAAATTACAACTCATGTGAATGAAACATGTGGTCTCTCTGATATCAGTTATAGGATTGAGTGTTTACTGCTCAACAAAAGTTATGTCTAGTGATAGTAATCCAACTAAAATCTTTTGAACCTTGTAACAGCTTTAGCACCATGTTTAGATTGATATGCAAGTAAGGAGAATTATAGCTTCCCACAACTAATGTATATGTGCGATACAAAACCATTCAGGGTGCAAGCATTAAAAAACTGTGAAGTATCACAGTGATCAGAGGAATAACACTACAATTATCGATTGGATTTTAAGAAGAAATGTGAACGAAAACTCACAAGTTTGTTCACCATGGACGTGGTGATTCTTTTCCCAAACAGGGTCAGCTGATCTAACATAGTTTCTGCAACTTGTGGCGAACCATCTGCATTTGAAGCAATCAACTCTAATGCATCTGATTCAACATATAAGTTCTCATCATCAACAATTTTCCTGAGTCGAGCAATTATGTTGCAAATGCTAACTTTGTTAAAAGTAATTATTTGACATCGAGACAACATAGTATGATGCACATTATCAATATCAGTCGTTATGAGTATGAAAACTACACGCTGCAGGAGTTTCTCGAGGAGTCGAAGTAGTGACAGCCATGTCTTTGAAGGCAATAGGTGACACTCGTCCACAACATAAACCTTGTACTTAAGAAGAGTAGATTGTGTTTCCCTCAGAAGGTTTCTCAAAAGATTTTCAATTGTTTCAATTCCTTTCTTATCAGAACCATCAACTTCAATGATGTCACAGACCTTGCCAGATATCAAATCGACACATTCTCTACAGACCCCACAAGGCTTCGGATCTTTAGTGGCAAGGCAATTCAGAGCAGCAGCAAAAATTCTTGCAGATGAACTTTTTCCAATTCCGTGTGGACCTTGAAAAAGATAAAGGGGGGCGATTCTTCCTCTTGAAATTGCACTCTTGAGGGACTGAACAACTATGTTCTGCCCAATCAAGTCCTCAAAAAGCATCGGCCTATATTTGTGACTGAGATTTATGACAGTTTGAGGAGATTCTTTCCTTAGAATTCCCGAATTAGGTGCCACTAACTCGAACCTGTCTCGAATTCTAAAACTTGAAGACTGCCTTTTTCCATCCAATCTGCTCAAAGCCTCCAAATCAAGCTCCCCAAAATTTGACGAGGACTCGTGATCATTGTGCTCATTTCCAAAAGATGATCCTCCTCTATCGTCACCGCTATTGGTGAGAAGGGATAGGACATTTTTAGCTGTTGTCCGAGAAGCCAGTCTCCTCTTGTTGGAAGCCACAGATGTCCTGTGACGTCTTCTTTGATCACTCCTTTGACTTCCACACAAAATGCTGCCTCGTTTTCTCCTTAAAGTTTCAGAAAGAGATGAAGAATAGCTACTCCCATATCCTACTCTAGATTTCCTTGTTAACTTTTTCGACCAATAAAAAGGAATCCCACACCTCTGTTGGACGGAAAAATCCACTTGATCGTTTGCTGCATCATCTCCCATGGTTGGATTGTGGGCCATGATAGCACTTGAATCTTTAAAGCCATAATCATTATAGGAACTCGTGGACAATGTTGGAGTACTATGTGAAGCGGAATCTTCCTCTTTCCTATGAATTTGTCTCATCGAAGAACGAGCTTGGAAGGAATTACATTCATCCTCTGTATCATCAGAATGATAAACCAAACTGACCAAACCATCCCTCTTTACACCTGCATCAGTCAAATTTTCTACCATGTTCTTGACACAACACCTACTCAATAGTATCTGTTTCTGCAATTTATCATTAGAACGAAGCAAACTGTTATTAGAATGATTACTTCTCTTCGATTCCTTAATTGTATGTCGAACGACAGGAACAAGACCGGTATCTTTACACTTGAAAATTGAAGAATCACACCCATCACTCAAATATGCACAACTCTTGGAATCATTTCCCAAAAGTTTCCTTTCGCGATTTGAGTATCCCAAATCAACACTCTCCTCATGACTCGAATGCCGCCTTTCATCATTCCCATTCTCAGCGTCACCATCCTTTTCACTCTCGGATTTCGAGCTCCAATTGTACAAAAACACCTTCCTTTCTTTCTCTTTCACATTCACATTGCCTCTATTAACATAATTATCACAACCACCGCAATTGGTATTGCTTTCCACATGCAGTGGGGTTTGCAAGAACTGTACGGAGGGATCAGGAATAGCACTAGCATCATCGTCGCCCTTCTTGTAGTGATGCACATAATGGTTCTTGCCGAGGGACCTCGCAGAACTCATCGGAGAACGCCAAGACGAGGATGTCCCGGGGTCCCGCGACGCTCGAGCTCCCTTTCGAATTTGAGTCAATTCTTTCTTCAAAGTCAGTCTACCTGGATCAATCCCACCACCACCCCCCACCATTCCTCCTATCAAGGCACTATTTTGACAACGCCAACCACTTCACCACCACCAGAGAGTGGAAACAAATAACAAGAAGCACATTTACATACGTAAATGCACGTGAAAATTCAAAACAAGGTGTCAAAAACCAAGAAAATGTGTCTTTTTGCACAAAGAGGAGAGGGGATTAGATAGATCTCACAGGTTTTAATTCCTTTCTTTATGAATTTTTTTCTCAACAACCATTTAATAAGGGGTGGTCTGAAATTAAGAATGTACAGCTAGTGAGGTATAAGTAGACAAGCAGGAGAAGGAAAACAACTTGTAGTGTCTGATTTTAAATGTTGTAAAAGAAAAATGAACACGGAAGAAGATGAACAACTGCATGTATGTATGTAGGTAGGTAACAAATATTTTATTTTTCATTTTGTTTGTTTGTTTGGAAGCAAACCAAATCCACATTGTTTGTCTTTATTTATTTTCAAGAAATCGAAGAGAATGAGAAGGCATTTCCTCCTATTAGGATAGCGTGGGTCCTGCCAAGAAAGAACAGATTTTGATGCTCCAAAGACTGTCTTGTCCAAGTTCCACGTTTAACAAGTTCTTGTAGATTATCTTATCTAAGTTCATAAAATAATCTAGTTATATTCAATATATTTTTTGATTATTTAGTTATATGAAATATGTATAGTTATATTCAATATATTTTTTGATTACTTAGTTATCTGAAATATGTAAATCAAGTAAGAGAATGTAAAATTATTTTATTTAAATACATAAAATAATTTAATTATGGTCAATATACTTCATTAAGATGAATATAATATACATTTCATATTTAAAAGAATGAAAATCAACAATATTATATATATTAAGATGATAGATATATTGAGATTTATTTACCAAAATGAATATCATCAAGTTTCGTCAAATCTCTTCTTTCTTTATGATGGTTAAAACATCTATAAATAGTGGCGTTTGAAATCTCTAAGCACACACAAAAAATTACACTACACCATCAATTGTGAGGTTTTGAGTGCTTAGAAGACTATCAAACAATTAGAAGAAATTCAAAGAGGTGTTGAAGTCGTTCTTCATACTCAATGGCTGAAGATAACATTCGATCTATTTTTTCCGCATTCAGTATTATGTCACTATATTTAAACATGAATAAATCCTTATAGTTTTATCTTGTCTATTTTCAAAAATGCGACTATTTTGATGGTTCGACAACGACTATTACATATCCGTCCTTGTTTTATAAGAATTATTGAGCTTATGTTATATATAAGTAATATCTTTATTTTAAGGAGATGTGTTTTTTTCCTTCTCAAAATCCATGCGAATGAAGATGGGGGTTTAAATTTGGTAAATAATATATCAGCAAACTTATTTGAATAGGGTATGTGTTTAATTAGTATTCTTTCCGTTTGAACCAAATACCCATTTTCTTTCATTTATTATTTAGAGTTTTGTGCCAATTTTATACCAAATGGAAGCCTGGAAAAAATTATTAACAAATAAAAAGTCACTCTGGACACGAATAAATAGTAATAAATGTAAATAAATAACAGCATTAATTTTTGATCCAATGCATAAGAATTAGTCACTCTCGCGTGGTGGGATGGCAAATCGAGATCGAGNAAAAGTAATACTTTTTCATGGATTACCCAAATAAGAGATCCGTCTCTCAAATATGATTCGTGAGACCGTCTCACACAAGTTTTTGTCCTGCTAGTAATTTCACTCTGCTAAAATTTCAAATATCATTACTTTTTTTACAAAAGTATTTAAATTTTGGGATATTCATGTTAGATTGATGAAAAAATTTGTAATGTAAAACATAAACATCTTCCGATAGAAGATATGTCTAAATTGGATATTAGGTGATAACGAAAAAATCCAACTCGTGTAATAAAAAAATGATTGTCAAATATTTGTAACACGACTAAGTCACTAAAATCATAACGACATTTTTTTTCAATCTTCTACTTAGTTCTATAGAAATTTTGATATGAATTCTGTTATTCTATTTATATTTGAATTCCGACATTCTGTTTGCATGTGTATTTACTGTTTATTGTTATAAAAGTTTTTGTCGATACTTTTGAGGTCAATTTAGCGACTAGATGGAGTAGTATATTGAATAATTTGTTCTTAGACAATGATCCAAATGATAAAGCTGAATGCATAAAATATGTGAGGAGATCGTCAAACAAGAGAACAATTCGAGATCTCAATTCATATATGTAATTATTTTCTTTTGTATGCTTGAATTTACATATTGGGTATATGATATTTTAAACAAAATTTCTATTTGTAAATTAAAGAAAGTAGAATGGATTCATATAAAAAGGCTTACGCGGGTCACATTGCAAATTATGCAAACATTCTTCTCTGAAACTGTTGTAAAAAAGATCTGTTACTTTTATTTTTCAAAATAACTTATCCTTATACCACTTTAATTTTTTTAAAAGAACATAATAAAATAAAATTTATGTAAAATTTAATATATTACTAATCATACTTTATGCAATTATTCGTCTCATATATTAGATTTGCCCCATTAGTTATTCAATATACAAGTTATTAAGTGGTTTTAAAGATTAAGATAAAGCAGTAAATAATCTAAATATATATATTTACTGCATAGTTACCAGTATTTTTTTTACATATACGTTACACTAATTTTCCGTCTTTTAAAACCCTAAATCCCAAATTCCCGACTTTCCCACCTCGTCGCCACCACAACCTCTGCCGGCGTCTCCACCGCAGCCGCAGCCGCAGCCGCAGCCGCAGCCGCTATCCTCACAAGCACTCCCAAGTTTTAATCAAAGGTTAGTTTTGATAGCATATGTGTATGAAGTTTGATTTTTTTTTTTCCCATACAACCCCATAAACACGTAGTTGTAGGCTTGTAGAGCTCTATGTATCTTGTCAATTCTTATCATGCATCTTTCTGTCCTACAGGTGGTAAATCGGCATCAAAAGTGATACAAGGAACACCTCATCCCCGTGAAAGCTATGGCAGCGTCTTTAAAGTTTTAGGGTGGGAATGTGTCCATCATGGTTTAAGGCTATTTCTGCTCGCAGAAGCCATCTTTGCCTTGTTAGTTTAGTGTCAAGACTGGGACGCACACAATATTTTATAAACAACCCAATATCTGAAGTTTTTAGAAATAGTGAGAGGACCCCTTTAAATGCTAGATGTGGAATAATTTACAACGGTAATTGCTGCTCACAATTCGTTTCTTTTATCTCACTCAAAGAAACGCATTGCATTTGATTTGATTGTCAGTCGTGTACCTGCTCACAATTTGTTTCTTGTATCTCACTCAAAGAAACGCATTGCATTTGATTGTCAGTCGTGTATATGCATGTATGGTGTTGGACTTATATTTGGAATGCAATCAATTTGAAATGTCATGCCACCAAAAGGTAGTGTATGATTTGGCTGAATTTGGTTCTACGGGGAATCATAACAAGAATGCTGCTGTCATTGCTGAGAAGATTGCATCGAGACTCGATGGTTTTGGGACCTTTTGCTAATCAATTAAATATTTCCTTGAACACTTTTTTTGGCCACAGTTTTCTGAACCAAGAGAAAATGGACAAAAAAGAGGAAGAGAAAAGATTGAAGAGGACGAGTTTAGGTTATATGGATGTGAACTGTGTTCCTGTTCTTCAAATCCGATGTCATTTATTTAAAGAAAAGAAAACCTAGAAAAAAGGAGAATGGTTATAAAAAACAATTGTTATCCACCTTTCCATTGATTCTTATACAATCATCGGACTTAGATGCACAAGGCCTAGGAGATTTATAGGAGCTATGTAAAGAAAATATCCCGTAGTGTTATTTGTTTGGTCATTTGCTATGATATTCACCTTGAGGACAAGTTGATCCTCAAGGTGATGGGATCGATAGGAATAGTAGTTAAAAAGTTCTCTCTCAATTATAAATAACCTCCAGTAATGCAACATGAAATTAGAATGACTATTGAGGATTTTCTTTCTTTATCCCATTTTTAATCTCTTCTTAACATTCTTTGTGGCTTGCCAGAGCTTCCTTAGATCAAATTGAGAAAATTATAGATGAGATTGTTAGGAACATATCAAGTTCACTTTCTCTAACTAAGAACTGCTTTGCCTCTTGATTCATTGTTTTTTTACATGTTTGAATATATTTTTATACACGCGACTGAAAATATTTGTGGAATAAGCATCCAAATCATGTGCTGCCCATATTTTTCTGGAATAGAGTTTAAACCATGTCTCATCTGTATGTGTTAATGATATGTTTGTAACCTCTATTTTGAGGTGTTTGATATTTTGATTTTTGTTATATATTTCGGAATCGTTGATTTTTAGATTGGTATTGAATGCAGTGACAAGAAATGGCATTGGAGTAACAAGTTTGGGGTTTAGTTGTGGAAGACCACCCCTTGTATCTCATACTTCTTTTAGGAGGCATGTAGCCAATTATTGTACATTGCTAGAAGATGAAACCCCAAATGAATTGTTGGGTTCTTCTTTGTCGTTATCCTCTGTTAATGCTAGCAGAAAATTGGAGAAGCTTGAGTTCTTTGATTATTGTAATGATTGCGTTGATGAGCCAAATGCTAAACCTAGGTTTCTAGGATCAGTTGATTTCACCAAAATTCATATTGACAAGCTTCCCAATGTCATACTCATTGGGCGCCCCAATGTTGGAAAATCGGCATTATTTAATCGGTTAGTTTTTCTATATAGTTGCATTTGATAAAATGAAGTCAAGAGAACATCTAAAATTCACATATGGTTGATTTTTTGAGACGGTACAACTTCTTTTAGTCTTTGACGTATAATCGATCTGTAGTTTAAGTTGGCTTCTTGTATGTGTAGTTTGATTCGGAGGAGGGAGGCTCTTGTATACAACACTCCTAATGACCATGTTACACGCGACATACGAGATGGTGTTGCTAAATTGGGGGATTTGCGATTTTGTGTTTTGGATTCAGCTGGCTTGGAGGCGGAGGCTTCTTCAGGTTCTGTTCTTGGCCGAACTGCGACAATGACTGGAAATATTCTGGAAAGGGCCCAATTTGCACTCTTTATGATAGATGCCAGGTTGATCTTGTTCACGAGTTTTAGTATATTATTTCTACCAATTCCTTTTCTACCCAGTACACATATATCTAAGTAATCTTCTTATAAAGTTGGCATCTGTTTCATTATGTTGCTTTTTCTATTTGAAATGCTAAGTAAAACTTTATATTGTGATAAGGTAGAGAGTGCAGCCAAATGGTTATTAACTGAGTGGATGTTCACAAGGATCTCTCTTAAAAACAAATGTCTTTACTGTATTTTATTCAAAAGTTTATATCTAATAATATAGAATGATAAAAAAAATTAGGCTCCTTTTTAAAATATGATAATTTGCTGCTTTGTAATTTAGTTCATGCAAAATTCAACATGCATTTTACATCCCATATCTGTAGGGTTGTGACGATATTTTTATTTATTTATTTGAATTTCAAATTAATCATGTAATTATTTACTAATAATTGATTGTAGTCTTGTATCTATTCAAACTAGTCATTTAACTGTTCTCTTTTAATCGATTTTAGCCTTTTGTCTGTTCATATATCAAAATTTACCCGATAACTATGATCGGTAGTTGACTTTAGATCTTTTTTTATTCCAAAATAGTAATTTTTATCCTCAATTCAATTAAAGTACTCGTTATATGCTTCAATTTCTTGATTAGTATTTCAATACATGTCTCACTTCTATTGTTACACATTAATAAAATTCCACTTATTCCTGGAATCATAACCATTTTGAAAAGTACATGCTTTTTGAACATGACTATTTTAGTATTTTTTTAGGTTTAAAGTGGGCTTTTGTGTTTTGTTGTTGTTATTATTCACACACACATGTGCATGTATATGCCAACGTACAAGAGAAACATGTTGATACCCTATCACAACCCACAGTCCTAGTCATACAGGACATAAAATGAGTTTTTGCCTTTATTAAATGCTTCAGTTACTTTACGAAACAGAGACAAATTGAATACTTTTTGTGCATTGCCTTTCACTTCCTCCCTCATGAAAAAATTAACTTTTCAAATTTATATTAAGTCTAGAGATGGAGTACAGCCCATGGATTTGGATGTTGGAAAGTGGTTAAGAAAACATGCTAGAGGGCTTAAGATCATTGTGGTCATGAACAAAGCTGAGTTGCTTGATGAAATTACTGGCTCTCTTGCTTCTGCTGCTGGTGAAGCTTACAGACTCGGGTTTGGGGAACCCATCGCTTTATCTGCTGAAACTGGACTGGGAATGGCAGAGCTATGTAGTGCTTTGAGGCCATTGCTTGAGGACTATGTTCTCCACTCCATAACTGGTAATTGTTTAATCAGTTTCCGGGCCTTGCATCTAAAAGCAAGATCTGTGTAGTATAATTGTTTATGTCGATAGATTGAAATGAATTTCTCCGTTTTAAATTTTTTATTTTCGTTTATTGCTTTCTTTCCTTGTCTAATTTACCAGATATGGCTGCATTTGTGCTTGTTAGCACGCTACAAATTTATACATTTCCTAATTCTAGCCTTCGGACGTTTAAGGAACTTTTTCATGTGATTGAAGGGATCTGCAGCCAATCTTTCTGGTTATTAACAATCGTCTTACATCATACAACATTTATTGAAGTGGGTATAATTTATATTGATATTTTTTTGGTATTTGTAAACCTTAATTAACGATAATCTTTGATAAGGACTATCCCTTTAAACTTCTGTTTTTTACTGATCCGAATTCCGAAACATAGACAGCTGTTATCTAAAAACAGCATATAGGATATTCTTCTTTCAGTCGCACTATGTTTGTCCAGCTACCAGTTGAGTTTGCTCTTTGTGGCTGGCTTTTTAGATCCTCCAGTGAACTAGGTCGAACGTCCAAGCATCTTCCTCCAAAACTACTATCAGAAATTTTTAAGATGTTGTTGATCAAATAGTGGAAAGTTTAGAATACGAGAGTTGTTCTTCAGTGTTAGGTCCAAGAGACAATAGCAGTCTTTATTTTAACAAAAAATCTTGTTATTTATGTTCCAAGAATAGAGCATTTTCAACATAGACAAATTACTCATGCAGCATATTTTATCAAGTATATCTCTTTGCTTGATTATCCAAACAACAGGTATCAAGTATATCTCTTTGCTTGATTATCCAAACAACAGGTATGGTATGTTAAACGAAAAGAGTGTGACACTAAATGTCTAAGATGAAGGATCCTCTGAAGTTGGAGGAAATATGGAATGCAATACCTAGTAAGTTTTACTGGTATTGGAGTTACAGTGCATTTTCAGAAGATCAAGAAAGAAAACACAGTGCATTTTCAGAAGATCAAGAAAGAAAACACTCGCCATCTAATAATTGGAGGAGTTGCATCTCATGTAGATGATTAGATAACTTGAAGAAATTTGGAGAACTTGAAGCTTTCGAAGTTGTTACTGTTAATTTATTTGTCAAATGGTAACTCAAATGTATGGAAGGAACGTGCCATGACTGTGCTTTCTAGTTGACTGTATCTAATCGTTTCTTAGTGTTTAGCGCCTATTTAACATGTGCTGTACTGGGATTAAAAGATTCTATCGCAATTCACATACTAGAGCAAATGAAAATGGCTCTGGTATATCTTCTGTTATGAATGCCTTTGCACTAATGTGGTATTATTCAAATATATGATGAGTGTGGATGTTACTTGCATGTTTATTGACATGTTTTTGGATTTGTTTTTTTTTTTTTGCTTTTTTCATTTTGGAAATAATGTGTAGTAAATGGGTTATTCAAATTTTAAAAAAACAAATGGAACTTCCATTGCTAATAAATTCTTGAAACGATTGCCCAGTCTGCTGGCTTGTTTTGTTGTGACAAAGAATAACTCAACCTGTTGAATAAATTATCTGTTGCTTAAATGTTTGAATCAGTTGAAGTTTGTCATTAACATTAAGTGTGTTATGTTTCCATTTCCAGAAGAAGAAATATATGACACTGGCTCTTCAGAAAATGAGGATGTTCATTCTAAGCTTCCAATGCAGTTGGCAATTGTAGGGAGACCAAATGTCGGGAAATCAACTCTGCTGAATGCAATATTACAGGAAAATCGTGTTTTAGTTGGACCAGAAGCTGGTTTGACCAGAGATTCAGTACGGGTTCAATTTCAGCATGAAGGGAGAAACATATTCCTTGTGAGCCTCAAATTTCTTACTCTTGTTGTTTACTAGACCCATGAAAGAGGTAACATCTTATTTTATGCCATGGAAAAGCACAATGTTTTCGTCTTCAATTGCAGTGATTGCCTTTGCCCAATATACCAAGTTTACTGCTACATTCATTTCCACTTATTGATATTATCTTTGCAAGCTTATAGTTTCAAGTATGCCGGACATTTGATACATTGATGTTTCATTTTAACGAACCTGACTATTGTTTCTTTCTTATGGCTGGTCATATGTGCACTATTGTATTGGGTACTATTCTCCATGTAGTGAGTGATTCAGCAGTCTCTTCTCTAATGCAATCAATTTTGTGGGATTAATGCTTGCGACAATTATTTTATTCTCTAACATGCATGTGTTCTTGTGATATGGTGTGGAGAATATGCGCTGTTCACACTGTCTTTGTTTCGCGAAAATTAATATTTGTCTCAAGTCTTGATTACTTAAACATTAGGATTCCAGAGTTTTCTCTGTTTAATGAATTTATTTGGTTCAGGTTGACACTGCAGGTTGGTTGGGGCGGACCAGACAGGAGAGAGGACCATCATCCTTAAGCATTGTGCAGTCAAGGAAACATCTGATGAGAGCCCATGTGGTTGCCTTGGTTCTGGATGCTGAAGAGGTTTGTCAGTTTGTAACATTCAGTTGGCATTTGTCGGTCTGTCTTATTTGACTATATGGTTCTTTTCTTCACTTTCACTCACTTCCGGTCCCGCTGCAACCTACTTAGAGCAGCATTATGGTTTTATGGAGACATGATTTTAATTTGAGGGATGAAAATATCGTTATAGAAATTGTTTTTGTTTGTTTAAAGCATGAAATTAATGGGAAATAGTAAAATACACCCTCTGAAACCTCTGAAATGCATCATTGCTGGTGTATTTCAATGAGGGGTTGTTCGATTACATAAATTTTATTCTAAGCAACAAATTATTTGGCCGACCTTCAAGAGTGCAGTAAATTTGCATACTTGAATCATATCGAGCAACCATTTGAAAGAAGCATACTCAATGGTCCGATGTGGTCTCATAAAATCTTAGTTCTCTGTATTGCTCGCTTCTTTATGCATGTACTTGTATTATTAATTAAGAGCCACCTACAGTAACTATTTTTGCGCTCTTTGGTATGGCACTTGTGTTTTCTAAAACTCTTCCCTATTGTATAACAGTGTATTAATCTCTTTATACTTCCTTTTTATTTCTAAAAGATTATTGTTATTGGCACTCTATTTTATTTATACAAACTTCACTCCGTAAATAAAATTATTTCATTTTTTTATAAATTGGAGTGAGAGTGGTACAAACTGGAACGCAAATAATGATGGCTTTTTTAAAATACTAAAATTTCTTATGATGGTCTCTCTAACAATTCTACCAAACATTAAAATGTTTATTATATTAATGAGTTAATTTTTCTATGTTCTTTTTGTTAAAACGACCTTTACTTTAACAATAATATAATGCTATAAAATTTTATATTCAATAATATCAACATATACTGCAAATAATTAATTTAAAAACACAATATTTATTTGCATGTGGCGTGTGTTGTTTTTAAATCAGATTAGAGAGACCTAGTACTTTTGATTTTTTAATATATAACTAACTTGGGTTGCTCATTGAAGCAACTGCCATAAAAAAGTGATCTGTGTTAAACTTTCTTTTTGATGGTTGACTGTCGGATTCTTGTTTGGTATGTCAGATTAAGGAAACTTAACAGATTAGTTAAATCCTTTTTCACTTGGGAAATTTGCGGAACCAGTTCTTTTGCATGGCTGTCGGTGGCTCTCATGTGTATTCGTATATGACAAGTGATCTTTTCTTTCTGTGTGCACATATTCTTGTTAATTAGCGAATTCAAACTAATAATAATGATTATGATGGGTGCAAAATAGTTATGCAGTCTCACCCCCACCCTTGGAATCCCTTAGATATGATGCAGAATGGATCTTTTTCCAATTCTTCATTAAGGAGCATATCTATGCTGTAGAATACTTCATTCCGAGGTTTGTGCTTATTTAAACTCAAGATTACATTTTGGTTTTAAGTATTTGACTAATGCTTAAACTTCCACCAAATCATTGTAAAAGAATAATTGATGTGTCACAAAGTTCAGTTCACTTTATATTCCTGCTGGTAGATTAATTGTTTTTGACATCTTAAATTATTCAAGGTTGTGAATCTGAAGTTCTTATCTTTCCGTTTATGCTTCCACTTATTGATTGCATAAACAATTTGTCCCTTAACTTTTTACTTTTTAGTTGTTCGTAGTCCTTTAATTTCATGCGTTACATTGAGTGAGGCGGATAAGTTGTACCATGAATGAGCTTTTTGAACTGTGATCGTACATGTGACGTGTTATTATCCTTTTAGCTTTTTGCTGATTAGATTGCAAGTGGTAGACGAAGCATGAAGCATAGTGAAGTAGTTATAGCAAGACGAGCAGTGGAAGAAGGGCGTGGTTTGGTAGTTGTTGTTAACAAGATGGATCTTTTGAAAGGGAAACGGAATTATGAGAGCCTCATCAATGCTGTGCCTGAAGAAATTCAATCGCTTATACCACAGGTCTCTCGCTATTCAGTGTAGCAAAAAGTATTAACAATATTCTCCTAGCTCGTTACTCATGGAGAGTTTAAACATTAAGATCAGAGGTTTTGAAAGTTTTCCTGTTTCTTTTAATGCTATCATCAAGTACTTTAGAATCCCAATGAAATTTCCAAAATTTTGCAGAGGTATTATGCTGCGCCCCTTGTTACTTGAATTTTTTTAGCAACTCAATTTAATTTTACGTTATGATCTATTCTTTAATAGTGTGCGAGACTATACCTCCTTGGAAGATCACAAGGACAGGAAATCACTGAATTGTCATATATTTGATTATTGTTATATTTGAATTATCATCATTGCATAATGGAAGTTATTCGGCATGCAGGCGAGTGGGATACCTGTGGTATTTGTTTCTGCACTTGAGGGAAAAGGTAGAATTGCTGTTATGCGCCAGGTCGTTGAGACATACGAGAAATGGTGTCTCAGATTGCCAACTGCTCGCCTTAACCGCTGGCTACGCAAGGTTTTACTAAATTCTCCCATTCATTTGCATCGCTATAATCAGGACACAAACTTTATCATATATATTTGGGATTCATGGGTAGGTTATGAGTCGGCATTCTTGGAAAGACAATTCGTCCCAACCGAAGATAAAGTATTTCACTCAGGTGAAGGCTCGGCCGCCTACTTTTGTAGCATTTATGAGTGGGAAGATTCAATTATCAGATACAGAGATGAGATTCTTGACCAAATCACTCAAGGAAGACTTCGATTTGGGTGGAATTCCAGTCCGTATAATGCAACGAAGTGTGGCGAGAAACTCAGGAAGTAGAAGCATTATCAGCAAGAATACACAAAACTCTGGAAGAGTGACAGAGAGAATCATGTCTGACAAAAGAAGTACCGTTGATTCAAAAAACAAAGTTTTTGCATGACAACGCTGCTTTGCCCGAGGCAAGATAGAGAGACATTGGTACAAGTTGTAAAGTTTCATTTTTTAATGCTTTCTGCTTCTTTTAGCCCAACTCTTACGCATTTTGGAGCATTTATTCAATCTTTTTCTTCCCTTTCCATGTTCTGTATCTGTACGTCAATTGATAAAACTTTATTTTATCCCAACTCAATTGGATACTTTCCTTTGCACTATTTTAGATTTCCTGGATTTCTTTTACTACTCAGGCATGATAAATTTTTGAAATTCAGAGTCTAAAAGAATGTCGAAGGGCTCAATTGCGGCTCGAAGTTAAATGAGTTCAAGTTGGCGCTCATTTGTAGTAGCACCTCAGACTTTTTTGTTAAGCTCCTGATGCTGATCCTCCCGGTGCTGATAGGAGTTTGAGTCCGCTTAGAATTAAATATATATTTGTGTCTTATTTAACGTAAAAATAATATTTTTTTTATGTTTTATGAAAAATAAAAAAATAAACGTTAAAAAAGTTTTTGCTTAGTCCTCTTCACGAATTTGGCAAAAATTAAACAATCTATCGAAGAAATGCATTAGATCGAGGTTATGCTGTGAAACATCGATGGCTAGACTGAGCATCTGATAGGTAATGGGCTTTGATTGGACGTTATATATGATATCGTTTTAGCATTTGTAAGCCTGCAATGTTCAAGAACGGAATTTGTGTGCTGAACACATTTCTGGACCAAAATATCACAATATCATGACCCGTACAAAACTGTCATAAAATATAAACTAATATTTCCCCTTTACCACGAATCTTGTCTTAAATTGGGAAGCAAAATTTATAGTGCTAAGGGTACAAAGACTCTTCTCTCAAAACAGTTCCAATTGCTATGTTTAGTTCTCTGAATGAGGTTAGAAGCAAATGTTTTATGAATAGTGAGGGAAGAGGGAACAAATAGATTGATGAACAACCTTGTGATAGTACTGCAACGGTGATAAGTAGACTAAGTTTGCCTATATATGAGTTGTCGGTAAATGTCTTACATCGACTGAATTAAATATTTAAGAGTTGTATATATAGAATTTGACAATCTTTCTCTCTTGAGTTAGGTTTTGGGGTTGAGTTAAGTTTAAATATCGATATTAACAATTTCCAATCCATATATTGTCATATTTTCCTAAACTTCTTCTTAAGTTTATATTCCGATGTTTAACGTGTTTGTAAGATGTTTCTCAACCTTCTCAACGATCCTTGGAGAAGGTCATTATTTTATGGAATCACATTTTGCCAAATCATCTACTTCAACAACCTATCTATTTTTTCATGAAAACTTGCGAAATCCTGTCATTCTCCGCTTCCTTACCTTTAATCGCGATGACATTATGGTAGGGGGAGCTTTAGGACGACATCGTCTCTCATAATTTTTCATTAGTTATTTTTCTTTTACCTTAATTTCATATTATTAATATTCGAATATCATGTGCAAAGTTGAACACTCTACTATACTTTCAAAAAATTTAACAAGAAATATAAACTTTGAATTAAAATCAATTTAATATTCTTCAATAATGTTGATAGACATTATATCACGTCTTTTCAAAGAATTAATAAAAAAAAAATACATGTTTATACTTGAAATCAAATAGTAATTTTCTGAATCAATAAACATATGCTAAATCGGCTTCAAATCAATATTGGTGATCTTAAATCTATATTCTTCTGATGGATCCTTATATTTTAGAGTAATAATCTTCAAGAATATTTACAAATTCTGATCCTATATCAATATTGTTAAGTAATATTACAAATCTTATATTCAGTATCAAGGAATATTGATAAATAATTGATTTTTAGATTAATATTATTCTGAAATATTGAATAATTATATATTTCAAATCAATATTTTTCCAAAATATTGTTAAGTCTCGTATCTTAAATCCAAATTCTTCAAGAATATAAACAAATATTAATAACAAATAAATTTTTAATTGTCATCAAATTAATATCCTATAAGAATATTGCGAAAATATAAATTGTAGATCCAAAATAATTTTCAAAAACATTGATTAATCAAATACCTTAGATTAATATTCTTGATTAGGTCTCTTTTGAGACGGTCTCATACCGATATTCACAATAAAAAGTAATACTCTTAACATAAAAAGTAATAGTTTTTCATGGATGATCCAAATAAGAGATTTGTCTCACAAAATACGACCCATGAGACCGTCTCACACAAGTTTTTGTCAATATTCTTTCATGATCATTATTATTCATGATTATCATCAATATTTTTTTATGAATATCGGTAGATATTTGATTTTAGATTATTAGATAGATCCAATATTTTAAATATTTAATTATAGATATAACTAGATTTAGAGTTGGTCTCTTGTGACACGGTCTCACGAATCTTTATCTGTGAGACGAGTTAATGCTACCGATATTCACAATAAAAAGTAATACTCTTAACATAAAAAATAATATTTTTTCATGGATGATCCAAATAAGAGATCTGTATCACAAAATACGACCGTGAGATGTCTCTAACAAGTTTTTGGCCTAGATTTTTATATTATCATTATCTTAAATTATTAAGTCAGCCCACTTATCAAATCCCACACGGCCCTCACCTTTGTTTGAGAGTTATAATACCATCCCACACACACTGCCACACACTCGGTTCCTCAGACTACATATCTCACAAGCCTCTCTGAACAAAAAATACTGTGTCCAACCAAATCGGCGCCAAGATTTTCTCTTCATTTCTGTTGAAGGTTCGCGGAACTTTTCCTTGATTGAGGTTTCATGTTTTAATTATATGGTCGGGATCTCGTGATAATTCCAGTTTTTTAATCAGAATTGCGATGAAGTCATTGAGATCATGTTTGTTTGATTGTTTTGGCATATGAGAGATGATTATTTCACTTGAATTTTAAATGGGACTTGTTTTTTTTTTAATAAAAAAATTTTACGGATCGCTCTTTGTATTTTGGCGCATGATTTTTTTATGGTAGCTGGAAATTTGTTGAAGTTTGTGTTTGCCGAGATGGATTTGTTATGGAGAAATTATGGGACCTGCTCTGAATTTCAGTAAAGATAGGTTTTGTTTTAAATCAAAATAGCAATTTATCTGCTCTCGGCAGTGTTTCTTTTTAGGTTAGAGAACGAGGGGCAAAGTAATGTTTTTTATTATTATTATTTTCGGAAATGATTGGTTTTTAGAACAATTAAACACAATTATATGTGGATACTTCAGAAGACAGATAATGAGAAACCCCCAGGTTAGGAAAGATTGATTGACATTTTTTTATACACAGTCTTTTGTTTTGGTTAAAACCCGAGGTTCGAATGACGTCTGTGTGGCTTCCACTTTTGATATCTATATTCTCTAAACTAGTATCTTCGACTCCGCAAAATACTGACAGAATGCATTTTTAATGTAATATTTTCACTCATGTTTGATCCCATTGTGTATTCTTTTCAGTTTATCTTGATTCAGTAAATGTCAAAGGGCTTGTCTTAAATTGGGAAGCAAGATTCATAGTGCTGAGGGTACATATAATCTTCTCTCAAAACAGTGCAGACTGCTGTGTTTAGTTCTTGGAATGGGGTTAGACGGAAGCAAGATACACAGAAAACGATTTATGAGTAGTGAGGGAAGAGGGGACAACTGGATTGATGAACAAACTTTTGATAGTTCTGCAGAGGTGATAAGTAGATCAAGTTTCCCTATATGTGAGTTGCCAGGCCATATAATTATTGATATTTTTTCTAGGCTTCCGCTGAAGTGTATATTACGATGTCGAGGTGTTTGCAAGATGTTTCTCGACCTTCTCAAAGATCCTTATTTTATCCAATTACATTTGTTCAGATCATCTACCTTAACAACCTATCTATTTTATTATGAGAACTGGGGGTATCGTGCGGTTCTCCGCTTCCTTACCTTTAATCATGATGAAGTTGGCATGTGCTCGTGCTCCTGTGATGATCACTTTTTTAATACTAAACATATTGCGTGTCAGTTTGGTGTTCCGTACGGTTCACATATCGATAGACTTGATTTTGTTGGATCATGCAATGGACTGCTGTGTTTGTATGTTGATACACCACCAATGCCCTGGTACGCAATATGCAACCCTATATACCGCGAAATAGTAAGGGTTCCTAGCCTGGTTGTTTCAGCTCCCCTTTATACTTGCGCAAACAATTCTGGATTTGGATATTGCCGAAAGATTAAGAAGTATAAGGTTATCAGTTTCATGTACCTTACGTCCATGGACCCCGTGACTTCTGCAGAATCGAAAAGAATGGTAGCTAACATACACACACTTGGTACAGATTCATGGAGAAGGGTTGAAAATGCTCCTAGGCCAAAACATAAATCATTTGATCCTCTTCTGAATGGTGTATTTCACTGGATAACCGACAGTTATAAACCTTGCGAGCTTGTAAGTTCATTCGACTTGGCAACAGAAACATTCAAGTTTGTCCCACCTCCAGCTCACTTCAGTCTACAATATGTGACCAAAATCTCCTGGATCAATATCGGGGTCCTAAAAGATTGCCTCTGCATCTGCTACATTTACGAGAATGCTGATTTCGAGGTTTGGTTAATGAGAGAATACGGAGTTAAAGAATCATGGACCAGACACGTGAGCGTAGACACGAAGTTTTACGTTGTTGAGGATATGCAACGACCTCTTAAATTTTTGAACAATGGCGATCTGTGGTTTTTATCTACCGCAGAAACTCTTGTTTGTTTAGTCCTGCTAAAAAAACTTTCAGGGAGGTGAAATCAATTAGGCGCAAAAAGGAGGTTACTGCCCATGTTTTCAGCTTTATATCCCTCGAGGATGTTGTGGGATCAAAATGTCTTAAATCGAGTGGCCTGGAACTTGAAAACGTTGAGTCTTTTAAGTGATACATATACGTCGGTCTGGTTTTCAACATTTTGTCATTACTGTGATTTATATTTAACGCATTTTTTTTATTTATTCTTGTCTGTCCATAATTACGCTCTAGGCTTTGCAATTCTTATTGTTTGTGCGGTTGGAATTTTTACAAATTCCATTTCTCACGTGGACATAAATTAACTTAAATTTTATATTTTTACTAAAATAATCTTTATGATTTTTTTCATCTTTTTATAAAACATATCGATATTTATGATTAATGTTGTGAAGTATATATAAAAAATAATTGTAGTTAGTATCTATCAGCTATTAAATTTGTATAAAAAAAAAACTATGAAATTTTAGTTGTAAATTTTTTTTAAAAATTATTTGTACGGTTAATTGAAAGGATAATTTATTTATACATATATATAGATCACAATATGACTTTTGGTGAAGTTTTGACTAAGTTAGCCCATATTATCACATCTTTATTGACAGTCTTTGTAAATTATATTCCTAAATACTTATTATTTTGTATATTGACAAAAAAAATTAATTGAGATCAAAATAATAATTATTAATAATCATATTACTTTGATTGCACAGTTTCTAGATAACAAATATTTTGTTAAAATCTAATTTATTTTGTATGCTTGTTAATTTTCATGAATAATATTATTCACATTTATTTATCAATATCTTTTACTCTATCATCTAAAAATTACTATTTGTGGAATTTTTAATTTGTTTCTCTCTTTCAAGTTTCAAAATCTCTTGAATTTATGGTCAACTATGTTTCTAGCATATTTTAGATTTAATTGCAAATAAAATAAGATATGATCATGCAGAATATTAATTTATTTAATAATTTTTCAATACATAAACATTTTCTAATGTTGTTGTTGAGATCATAGTGGAGTTTAGAGTAGAATGTGTGAATAAACTATATTTAAAATTTTGACTTTAAACTGTTCTTAACAATTTTTCATGATGTTAAAGTGTTTTTATGGATATTCTGAGATAAAACTTATATGTCACTCTTTTTTTCCACTCAAGAAGGTTTCCACTAAAACACTTTGATTTTATGACGTCTTGTAACAATCTACTTCAATTAGGATTTATCACTCCTTAACTAAAAATTTTACTGATCATTTTACAATACTGGATATTTAATAACCATCGGTTCATCAAACATCTAATACAAAACTCAACGGTCAGACTTGACGGTTTGAGTTAGATACAAGACAAAATGATCATTGTATGATCTGATGTATTCTGATAAGTGTGTGCTAAGTGAGCAATAACTGTTTTGATCACTTAAGAGTGCTCAAAAACTTATGATAATGCAGATTGTAAAATGCATGAATTATAGGAGCAGTTCTTTGAGTCTGCATCAACATATTTATAGTTGAGAAGCTTCAACGGTCAGATATGTTTTCCAACTATCATTTGTACAATTCTCGACAGAAATCAGAATAGCATTGTCTCTATCAGCATTGTACATTGTAATAAATGCCATTAAATGTCCCTTTTGGTTTATCATTTTGTAACTCATAGCTTCTGAAAAGTAGTTTCACTCAAGTTACTTTTGGAAATATTTTGCCACATCGGGAGTTGGTAATGTACTGTTATTTTATGCTGGAACTTGTAATCTCTGAGCTATTGGAAATGATGTATCTTTATTGATTTGTATACTTCTGACCGAGATTGTATGTAATACAAAGAGTTTAGAAGAAAAATGATCTGGAACTGGTGATGAATAAAGCACTGGAGCAGCTAAACTTTGCATCAACGGTTGGAAACCTGAAATACAAAACAATGTAGCACAACTAGTTTCTTGTAACAGCTCGATGACGTTATTTTGTCAAACACCAAAACTTAGGATAAAATAAACATTCAAAGAATTTTCTAAATTTTGGTGATGACAAAACCAAGCTGCAAATCTATCAAAATATTACATGAACGATTGAAATAATGAATTTCATTTCATTTGTACAACAAGTGCAAATAATTTAATACACCTACAAAATATATAAATAACTATCTTCTAAAACCGAGCCGCTTCGACCACCACCTCAACCACCACCACCTCATCTTCTTCTTCTACTTCTAGTCTCATTCTTTCATCATTGTGCTTTGATTCTTCGTACATTGCTTTTTTGCCTCGTCGCTTTTGTTCTTCAAGCTTCTTGATGTCCACTTTTCCTTTTTTGTCATTACCGTGCTGCAAGTATTCCAAAATTGCCTAGACAAATTGAGCATTATGTGTAAGCACTGCTCTATTTTCTTGGTTTCTAAGGGACAAACTAACACTACCCAAAAAAATATTAACGACGAAAATATTAATTCCATATAATAAAAAATTAGTTTCTGTCCTTATTTTATGACGGAAATTTATGATTAAAAAACTATCATTTAAATGAATATTTTTATTGAAAGGGTATTTCAGTCATTTGACAAAAATAAATATTAATTCCATCCCAACCAACCAACAACTCTGACACCGACTCAGAATACTTCTCTCACAAGTCAGCCTCAGCAACGAAATCGACACCCAAGGTTCTCTCTTTGTTTCTGTTTTAGTTTCGCGGAAATTTTCGTTAATTGAGGTTTTATGTTTTAATTCTGTGGTCGGGATCTCGTAATTATTCCAATTCTTTTGAATCAAAAGTGAGATGAGATCATGTTTGTTTGATTCTTTTGGCATATGACTATATGAGAGATGATTATTTCATTTGGATTTTAAATGGGATTTGGCTTTTTTATATATATAGATATAGAAAAGGGGATGTATAGATCGCTCTTTGTAATTTGGCGCATGATTTTTTGTGGTAGCTGGAAATTTGTAGAAGCTTGTGTTTGCCGATTCGGATTTGGAATTTGGATTATGGAGAAATCATGGGACCTACTCTGAATATCAGTAAAGAGACGTTTTTTTTAATCATAATAGCATTTTATCTGCTCAGTAGTGTTTTTTTAGTTTAGGGAACGAGGGAAAATATTTTTTTTCAGTGTGCCTTCCACGTTTAATATCCATCCTCTAAACTAGTATCTTCGACTCCACATCTTTGATTGCATTTTAGTTTAGGGAACGAGAGACAGAATGCATTTTTGATTTAATATTTTACCCCCATGATGTATTGTTTTCGGTTTATCTTGATTCAGTAAAGGCCTCGTCTTAAATTGGGAAGCAAGATTTATACTTTATAGTGCTGAGGATACAGATACTCTTCTCTCAAAACAGTGCAGACTGCTGTGTTTAGTTCTTTGAATGGAGTTAGACGGGAGCAAGAGACGCAGCAAACGTTTTATGAATAGCGAGGGACGTGGGAACAACTGGATTGATGAACAACCTTGTGATAGTGCTGCAGCCGTGATAAGTAGACTAAGTTTTCCTATATGTGAGTTGCCCGTCCATATATTGTGTGATATTTTTGCTAGGCTTCCGCTGAAGAGTATATTCCAATGTCAATGTGTTTGCAAGACGTTTCTCGACCTTCTCAAGGATCCTTATTTTATCGAATTACATTTTTCCAGATCATCTACCTTAACAACCTATCTATTTTTTCATGAAAACTTGCGGAAACGTGCGATTCTCCGCTTTCTTTCCTTTAATCATGATGAGGTTGATATATCCTTGTGCTCTAGTGGTGATCAAAGTTTTAATCATGACTTTCGTGTTAGGCCACATATTGCGTGTCAGATTAGTGCTCAATTTGGTCACATCCAAAGACTTGATTTTGTTGGATCATGCAATGGACTTATGTGTTTATATATGGAATCACCACCAAAACCCTTCTATGCAATATGTAACCCTATATGCTGCAAAATGATAAAGCTTCCTAGCCTGGTTGTCTCAGCTCCCCTTTATACTCATGCAAACAATTCCGGATTCGGATATTGCCTAAAAACTAAGAAGTATAAGGTTATCAGTTTCATGTACCTTACATCCATTGACTCCGTGACTTCTGCAGAATCGAAAAGAATGGTAGCTAACATACACACACTTGGTTCAGATTCCTGGAGAAGGGTTGAAAATGCCCCTAGGCCAAAACTTAAATCATTTGATCCTCTTCTAAATGGTGTACTCCACTGGATAACCGACAGTTATAAACCTTGTGAGCTTGTAAGTTCATTCGACTTGGCAACAGAAACATTCAAGTTTGTCCCACCTCCAGCTCACTTCAGTCTACAATATGTGAACAGAATCTCCTGGATCAATATTGGTGTTCTAAAAGATTGCCTCTGCATCTGCTACATTTACGAGGATGCTGACTTTGAGGTTTGGTTAATGAGAGAATATGGAGTTAAAGCATCATGGACCAGACACGTCAGCATTGACACGAAGTTTTACATTAAATTGCAGGTTGAGGATCTGCAACGACCTATTAAATTTTTGAACAACGGCGATCTGTGGTTTATATCTAGTTCAGAATCTCTTGTTTCTTTTAGCCCTACTAAAAAAACTTTCAGGGAGTTGAGAGCAATGGGACCCCGGAAAAGGGAGGTTAATGCGCATGATTTCAGCTTCATATCCCTCGAGGATGTTGTGGGAGCAGAATGTCCTAAAATGATGGGCATGAGACTAAAAAACTTGATGTCTTTGTGTTGAAGCAGCAGTTTCATCCCACCTACTTTATATACCGGTCTGGTTTTCAACGTTTTGCCATTACTGTGAATGGTTTTGTGATTTTGCTTATGTAATGTACAATTTTTTATTCTTGTTTAGCTCAGTTCTTAAATAACTTTCTTTGCTTTGCAATTTATATGAAACTGCATTGATTATGAAAATATACAGTCGAAATTCTTCATAAAATAAATAAATAAATGGTGTAGCTTAATATAAAATTACTGCTATATTATCTAGTGAATATTTGATGGTATATAAAAATACCCTGTTACATTCTCTTCGATGTCGTGTTTTTTAGTAAAGACATTCCCATCCTCTGCATATAAGAATGGAATCCTGAAACTCCAATCACCAGATAAGTAGACATGTCAAAATGGGTTAGTATATATATATATATACCAAACAAATTACACGTGTATTTTAAATAATTACTAAATTATTTATATAAAATTTCACCTTATTATCCATACAGATTTCAATATATTTGAATAATTATTTTGTTTAAAAATAACATTATCCAAACAATAATTACAAATTATCATAAAATAATTATGAACCTTTTCAATATTATTATTCATAATTTTATGGAAAATTACAATTTTTGGTCTTGTGTATTTGACTATTTGTACTTTTGATCATCTGCGTCATCAAATTTCAATTCTAATATGTTATATTTGTTTTTTTTTCCCTTCCGATCTTAGTCTTTTTTTTTGAAGTGACACATGCATGACGCCGACATACAATTGACTTATGCAGTATCGCATCAGCACGCAAACGAGAAAATGATTATAATTCATTTGAAAGATATATGTCAAAGACTAAATGTTGATAATTTAAACGACCAAAATTACAAAGATGCATACATAAGAAAAATTGCTACATTTCCTAATTTTACATAAAATTTGACTATACTCTAAAAACAATTATTCACAGGATATAACTGTACAAGCACACAACATGTTTATAATAACATTAGTTGCACAAACTTGTTTAAATTATTGACTGAAAGAACGATATGTACCAAATCAACTATTTTTCGATCCCCCATATCCATGGGCCTGAGACCCGGAGGCATTGATCTCTTAGGCCATTATTAGGATGCTGGTTACTGGCCACACAGATGAAGAAATACAGCAGGAATGATAATCGATCAAACACAAGCAAATGAACAATGATGTTGCAATATATGATATTGTATTGATTGAAATAAGTAAATGCATTTCACATATATTATCATATTAACAAGCAATGAAATGATGATGGTATTGGACTCTCGACTTTTCTTTGTTGGAGTATATGGATTGACAGAAACCAGTTGGTATTTAAAAGAAAAGCTCAATCTACTGATGAAATTCTAGCACGAGTTATTAGAGCAGGGACCATTGTCCACTCCTATCATTTCAGCAAGAATCCACTGTATTACCTCTTCTTCCAAAATCTACCTGGCGACCTCCTCCTATTGGAACACTCAAAGTAAATGTAGATGCAGCGGTAGTAGAGATGAAAGATTACTTTAGTGTTGGAGCTGTGGGACGTGACAGTAATGGACATGTATTATTTGCTGATGAAGAATGCTTTCAAGAATGACTCTCACCACATTTAGCGGAGGTGATTGCTGTTATAGAGGGGCATTAAATCTAGATGGGATCATTGGACAGTTGAAAAGGATGCACTTTCGGCAATTCATGGGTGAGTCTATGTTACACCAGATATCTACTACAGGTTTTTGTTTTGTCAAAGACGATCATCTCGTTTTAAAACAAAAAATGTGGAGTCTATCAGTATATTTTTATTTTACAGATAGATGATCGACTGATGATAAAACATGCCTATTTTTTTATTTGGGGAGAAATACAATCGGAAAGAGCTAATTCAAACTTCTCCTGTAAAATAAGAACAACACATTCAAACCTCCTTTCTTACCATTAGGAAGAACTTGTTTCACTTGCGTATCACAAGGAATTCGAACAACTGCTTCAAATCCAGTATCAGAAATAACCGCCTGTGAAACCTCAATATCCATGAGCTTATTAGCTAAATGGCAGTTGACACGCTTGTGCAACCTCAATATCTACATGCTTATTAGCTAAATGGCAATTGGCACATACAATGCTCAGTCACTTCCTGTCGATTTTCATAAGCGCTCTGTATACTTACCGGCAATTCATGCCATAAAGAACTCAACTCCCTTCTCTTTATATGCTCTCATCTCAGAAGCCGTGAGGAAACTCTGCTCCAATTCACATGGAGACGTCCTATATCACTGTCCGCCCAAGACTAATCAGGTGGCTCATGAACTAGCGCGATGATGTTGCAAGTGAACGTATTTTTTGTCTTCTTTATTTTGTTCNTTTTTTTTTTTTTTTTTTTTTTTTTCCTTTTTACGCGTGCTCGCATGAAAACTGCACAGACCTTGCACACACAGCACACAATTATTAATTACCAATTCGAGTAACCTTCGATTGCCCGAAATCCTCTATAAAGATTAGTAAGAAAGTTAAAAGTTTTATGTCCGAATAATTTTCCTCTCTCGGCTCATTGCATTCTTCGATTTCTCCAAAATCTCCATTTCCCACCAAGTTCACAAAGGATTTCGATTTTCCATTGCAGCGATTCAAATGTCCCATCCGCCGTTCACATTGAGTTCAGGCTTAAGCTCGTCATAAGTTCTTACCAAATATATCATCTCAGGTGGTTGAAACCATTTTTTCTCCGGTGACTCGTTTACGCGTTGTATGCTTGTACAATATTTTTATAAAAAAACTCATGTGAAACGGTCTCACAGTTAATTTTGTAAGATAAATATTTTAAATAATATGATGATAAATTATATTTGAAGATGGTTTATGATATAAAAGTTTTTTAATTTTGAATATTAGTTTTATGATTTTATCTAAAAATAATTGTTTGTATTTTTATTCATTTATTAATTATTAATTATATATGGAAGTAAGTATATATTATTAAATAAGTTTTGTCAAAACATGAGAGTCAATGAGAAAATATTTAAATTTTAAAATAATTTGGAACCTTACCAAAGAATATATTTTTCTTAATTCCAAAACAATTTTTCACATATTTAAATCTACTATAATATATATTTAATGATGTAGAATATGCTTACATTTTAATATTTGATGATTGTAAAAAATAATATTTTATTAAATATTATTTATATATAATTTCATTGAATATGGTAATCAAAATCAAATTCTTTAAAAATAATAATTGAAACTCGCTTACTCGCATACTGCACAGGTAAACCCGGAGTGAGACAAATGCTTTCAAACACGTTGGCTGGTAAAGCACGTTGAGCAACCCCTTGCTCTGTTGCTATTTCATCACTCCATTGCTTGTGTGTGTCTGGAAATGGCGGAAGTTGAAAATCTCGATGAAGCTAAATCTTCCGGCGAAGAAGAAGCCACGTATAAACACGAAGATCTATCCACACCCGAATCTCGTAACCCTAGCCATAGTTCGGGCTCCGACTCCGACTCTGACTCTGAAGACGAGGCTCTGGCGAAGGCCCAAATCGAAGCCCTAGAAACGGAGTTAAGCAGAAATCAGCTCAATTATGATGCTCATGTCCAAGTAAATACTAGAGTTTCTGTGCTGCTCTCTGTTAACTGAATGTATGCGATAGTTCATATGCTAACACAATGTGTGGAAGGGTGTAGTATTTGCTTATGTATTTTTTTAGCTTCATAGTATTTGGGGGACAGGTTAATTGGAATCTTAACTTTCTTATCCCTTACGTTTGAAGCTAGTTTGTGGTTTGGTTACCATGTTAACTTCGAAATTTGACTGTAAAGGTGAAGTGAATTGAGGCTTTTATTATCTCTGTCATATGCGGTACAAAAGAGAAGTGGCTCCTTATTGAATTTTCTCTTCTTTCGTCGGTGGAATACGTAGCACTCCGAGTTCCCTGTTAATTAGCTTAAATTTTCAGTCTCTGAGCTTCTTTACCTGAGTTTTTCGTTGGAAGTTTTTGGGATGTTATTGGACTAGTGTTGTGGAGATGCTTTGAACTTGATCTTTGGGTTGGTGGGGAAAACTGAAAAGGGCTCAAAATTTCCTGACCTGATGTGGGGTCTATGGCTTTTAGTTGTGTCATGATTAAGTCTTTACACATTCAACTTGAAACAAAGCTATGCAGCTTGTTTTATATTCAGGGATTTGCTCTTGTTTGCGGGTGAAAACACACTGTCTTCCGTTCTCTGACGCCTTTTTTCCGATATTGTAGTTATTGATGAGATTTGTCCCTCTCTGATCACATAAATTGTTTCGAAACAACGCGAAAAGTTTGGACAGGAAATTCTAGAAATTACTTTAGGTGGCACGCAAGTATGGACGCATTATGGAATATGAATAATGTTGCTTCATCTATTTGTTCATGTAAAATTTGAAAACTAAGAGTATCGACTGTGGTATGGATTAGTTTGTGATTCTTTTTCCGGTTGTTACAGTATATAAAGCTCCTTAGGAAGGAAGGGGACATAGAGAAGCTGAGAAAGGCTAGGGAAGATATGATTGTAGAGTTCCCAATGAGTTCTGAGATGTGGAGGGAATGGGCTAAAGATGAAATAACCATAAGCACTAGGTATGTTTCCTGCTTGCTATCTCCTCTGGTCCTCTTAATTCATTTCATGCTTGTGTTTAGATTTTCACTGGACAATGTCATGCCCCACACACGCAATGCTATGCAGCAATTTGTCTTGTAATCAAGACCACCCTTGGTTTATCATTTCATCTGTATCATGTGTACTTGTTAAATTTGTGTTTGTCACGAGGATAGCCTTTCTGATCTCATACCACACACGGTGCTGTATTATTTATGAAATTAAAAAAACCTGCAAGATAAACAATTCCACCCATGTCTTGATTTGTTTCTTGCTATTTTCTTATTATCTGTTATAATTACCTATCTTCGTCTTTATTGTCACTTACTGAAAGTTAAAATATTGTCATTTTCCGCTTTCTTCCTGTGTAAAACTTATGTATTTTTTGTGTCAAGTAATTAATTTTTGGAATCAATTTCCAGGGAAACCTTGGCTTGATTGTTTTTCGCATTATAGTAATTTGTGTTACTGTGCATTCATGCTTTTGTTTTGATTAATTTTGTAGAATGGAGGGGTTATCTTCAGTTGAGAAGCTTTACGAGCGAGGAATGTCTGAGTATCTGGTTCGTTGTTAAATCCTGTCACACAATGATCTAATTGTCAATGAAATTAGTGCTGTGATTTGTATTATTATTATATCCTCTGTAATCGTGAAAAAACAGTAAAACTAGATCAGATGTATCCTAGCTAGTATCATCACTTGTTACAACTGATATTAGGGTGAAATCAGCCAGTCGAGTTTCAGGCTATACAAGACTGTTATGCTTATTACTTTTTGGCTTGCTTAATCTTCCTGGAAACACGATAAGTGGAATGTAGTATGATTTTTCAAATGTAAAACATGCTGAATACAGAAAGTTCTAGTTGTTCTATAAAAATATGGAAGAGCACGTTCTAATTGCATCTTGACTGTGCATTTACTTCATTGGTCTTTTTGCAAGGTTTGTTATAGTAATTTTTTTTTACCTTGGTGGACGGACGTTCTGAAAAATTGAATTGGAGTGGTGGAATTCCAAGTGACACGAATTGATGTTGGCTAGCCAATGCAATTAAAAATTGCCTTGGACATGCTAATTTGATGCTAAGGACCATTAAATCCCCAACAGATAATTGGACATTTTATCTATTAAACCGTACGAATACACTTCCTGAAAGAAGTTTGTAGTTTTTTCCACTGATATAATTGATAAGTATCTGATATAGGTGATATGAAAAATAATGATTAAGAAGTTATCTTTTTTATATTTTAAATTAAATGTCTCGCAAATGGTAAAAAGCAAAGTAACCTATATTTTGTATACGAGGAGGGCAATAAGAGAAGTAAGCTTATATTTCTCAACGGAATATTGCTGCTAACCTGTTGTTTGGTTCCGTGCTGTTTAGATGTGTGAATGGTTTTTACAAATGAAAAAGCTGACTGATAATTGTTTGTGCAGTCTGTTTCCCTGTTGTGTGATTACTTAAATTTTGTTCAAGAACATGATATATCGGTTCGTGAGTGTTCTGTGGCTGGCATATCAAAGGCGAGAAATCTCTTTGAGCGTGCTCTTACTGCTGCTGGGTTGCACATTGCTGAAGGTCACAGGATATGGGAATTATACAGGGAGTTTGAAGAAGCAAATTTTCTCACTATTGATGAAATGGAATCTGGGGTGAGAATTATCTGCTTTATTTCTCTTCCCCTTTCTGTAATTATCCTTCTACCGGATTAGAGTGCAGTTTCTGAAAATATCCTGAATACTATTTTCATTGGTTTTATTTGATTGTACTTCCTTTATTTCCAAATACATTTCTGTAGTTTATCAGATCGCCAAGGCCTGTGTGATAGTTTGTTTGTATGCTTTTCTCCTGACTGCACTAGTCCCGTATTTTCCTTTCGGTGGCATTTAGTGATGTTTGACTCCTCCAAGGTTGATCAGATTCACCAGACCCACTTTGAATGCTCAGTCTTCACAATTATCCTCCTTGAACTGGCCGTGATATAGTAGCTTCATGGTGCTGTAATTGCTTTTTGTAAGTGGGATTCCAATGCATACTGCATCACTCGGTCAACATGACTGGCATGGGATGGTTTTACCAGTCATTTAAGATAATATATCTGGAGAGATCGGAAACTTTTGCCTTATTTCCAGTTTATTTTAGCATAGCTACTTGATTTCCATTCTATTCTCATTCTTTGGGCCATAATTTGTCGTCTGAGTTATAAATGACTTGATCTCTTCTAACACTATCAAACTCAGTTGTCAGTTATAGAGTTCCTGTATGGATTAATTTTATGCTTGATTTAGATGAATTCCAAAAGAATGGACATAAATTGAAAGAACAAGGAAAGAGGGATGAATGCGGTTGCACAAGAGCAGGTGTCGGTCTTTCATTTCTGTTTGGGTGGCTGTTGCAGGTAGAAATTATTCACAAAAGTTGCGGAAATAAAAGAAACAGGGGTTTAGGGTGGGGGGATATGAGGCAAAGGTTGTGCCCTTCTGTTGTGGTTGCGCTTCAAGAAAGTGTTGAAATTAGAAATATCGTACTAATTTTGGATTACTTTTTAGTTAGTGCTCCCTGCTTGGAAGAGAAAATACCTATCTCTTTCTAGCGTTGCATTAACAATTGATTGTTTTCTGTTTATGGGGCAGATATCTTTTTTCACATACAATAATGTATCTTTGGGTTATTGTGATTAAAAGGCCAATACTCAATACCTTCCGCTCTTGATCAGAAGATCTCATCCTGTTTGTGACCAGGAAGTTGTTTTCTTCAAATAATCTGATGGGAGATAAATCATGTTAATTAACGTTCTGTCTGTTCTTGTACCTTAACCGCTGTTTTTTAGTTAGGTTTCTTAATTATTTGACGTGTTATGTTGTTTTTTCAAATGATTTAAGCTTCTTCATGAAAGCAGCAACTTTCCATCATTAATGTGGGTGTTGTGATTTGCAGTTGAAAGAAAAACAAGTCCAACGTATACGAAATTTATTCCATCGTCAGTTGTCTGTTCCACTTGCTGATATAAGATCCACTCTTCGCACTTACAAGGCCTGGGAATCCAGTCAAGGGAGCTCCATTGATATTACTGGTGGTGAATTGGATGGCCTTTCATCAAATGTGGTGTCTGCATACCAAAAGGCCTTAGAGATGTTGATTGCTCGTGCTCATCATGAGGAACAAGTTTCCCAGAAGAATGTTGAATCAGAAAAACTTCAAGAATACATGGTACTTACGAAGATCTTGAAGAAGTGAATGAAATTCTTATTCTTTTTAATTTAACAATAGTCTGTACAGCTCTAATTTAAGGACAAAGATTACACAACAAAATAAGGAAATATAACAATCTCCTAAGAACAAAAATAACCTAATATATACATATAACAAATCGGCTGCCTGTATTCTTAAGATTCTATTGGAGACTGATTTATTAATTTCCTATAACTGAAATATTCTCAATATCCCACACTCCTTCTCAAGTTGGACTATTAATATTGATTAAGCCTAGCTTGGAGCTCAAATCTTCAAAAATTTTCCAAAAAAGTGCCTTGGTTAGGATGTCCGCAGTTCGAAGACTAGTAGGAAGATATATTAGCTTAATTATTCATTCCTCAGTCTTTTCTTTTATGAAATGACAATCACTTTCAACATGCTTCGTCTTATCATGATGCACTGGGTTCTTTGCAATTCTGATAGTTGACTGATTGTCACAAAACATCTTCATAGGTTCTTCAGCAAACACTTTCAGTTCATTCATAAGTCTTTGTAGCCATATCCCTTCACATATCCCGACTGCTAATGCTTGAAGTTCATCTTCAGCGCTATTTCTTGATACAATAGACCGTTTCTTGCTACTCCAAGTAGCTGAATTTCCTCAAACATAAGTACAATAGCCAGAGGTTGACCTTCTATCTACTACCGACCCTGCCCAATCTGCAGCGCTGTATAATTTAATGCCCTTTTCTGCTGATTTTCCAAAGTATAATCCATTTCCAGGTGTTAGCTTCAAGTATCTGAGGATCCTATAGGTTGCCTCCATGTGCTCTTCATTTGGATGATTCATAAACGGACTTACTATGCTCACTGAGTAACTTATATCAGGTCTTATGTTAGATAAGTATATGAGTTTGCCCACAAGTTGAAATCTCCCTTTATCAACTTGGTGACAATTTCCTTTGGTTCCTGGTTTACTTGTTGAATCCAAAGGAATACCTACCAGTTTGCACCTAAACATTCCCGTTTCATCTGGAAGATCCCAAATATATTTTCGTTTGGATACAGAGATACCTGATTGCGAGCGAGCTATTTCCACCCCTAGGAAATATCTTCCTAAGTTTTCAAATTCTTTGGCTAACAGAATCTCGAGAGTACTTATCTCTTGCTCATGATCCCCTGTTAAAATAATATCATCCTCATATACTATGAGGATGACAATTTTCCCCTGAGGTAAGTGTTTAACAAAGAGGGTATGATATGTCTGACACTGCTTGTCCCATACTGCATGATCACTTTACATTGTAAATCTGTCAAACCAGGCTCTTAGGGATTGTTTATGTCCATATAACGACCGTTTCAGCTTGCAAACCTTGTCGGTTTTGGCTTGAGACTCAAATCCATGGGTATGCTCATGTAAACTTCTTCCACGAGGTCTCCATCGAGGAATGTGTTCTTGACATCTAGTTGATGAGCGACCAATCTAAATTTGCAACCAGAGATAAGAGAACACTAACCGTATTTAGTTTGGCTACGGGATCAAAAGTTTCTTAATAATCAAGTCCATAGGATTGTGTGAAACCTTTTGCAAGAAGACATGCTTTGAATCGATCAACACTCCCATCTTCTCTATATTTAATAGTGAAGACCCATTTTCAGCCGACAAGTCATTTTTCAGGAGGTAGCTCAGTGATTTTCCATGTCCCATTTTTCTCCAGTGGTCTAATTTCATCCTCTACAGCAGCTTTCCACTTCGGTATTTTGAGAGCCGCTTGTATGGATTTAGGAATCTTTGTTTGATCAAACTTGCCACAAAAACCTGTATTTGTTAGATAATCTCTGATATGACACAAAATTATAAATTAAGTGCTTTGTGCACTCTCGGACACCCTTCTTCAGTGCAATAGTAAATCATTATCTTTAGTAGACTCAGGAATAGAATTACCTGGCGAATCCTTTGGACCTGTATCCATTTCCAATTCTTGGTTCCGCTCAAGTGATGATCGATGCTGTGTCTCCTTTTGGTTCCTGTTTTTCCTAGAGTAGGTAATCATTTCATCATTTGCATTGGGTTGGGTAGTGTCATCAGGTGGGCTTGGAGTAGGCAAGTATAAGCTGGAAGGTTCTTCAAGACAGCACTATGGGGAAGATATTTTGGGTCATTCAAAGCAAATGAGATGTGGGGAACATTTAAGTCATCGGTCTCCCTACTGATATCCAAAAGCTGATGTTCCTGTGCGAAGTTCTCCAGTCATTCAGATTCTTATTATTGAAAGGAGACGGAAAAAGTTTCTTGAGATACATGAAATTGGGATGTCCTAACCTATAATGCCATAACATGATATCATTCTCCCTTTTTTGGAACATAAAAGGATCTTGACCAACAGACACTAGACTGTCTAGACAGCTAGACTTATGACCTTTCCCTTTGGAAGAATCGTTTGCCTCAAGTAGATAATGTCCTGATCGTTCTTTAGCATTGCCAATCATCTTCCCCGAATCCAAGGCCTGAAATTCACAAGATTTTGGAGAAAATTTAGCGATGCAATTGTGATTCTGTGTGAGTCTACTAACAGATAGCAAATTGAAATTAATTTAGGCACCAAAAGGACAGCGTTTAAGTGTCAAATCCTTTTATATTCTCACCGAACCAGTTCCAGTCACTTTGGAGAATGATCCATCAGCAATACTGACCGTTATATTCCCGATGAAGTTGGTGAGATTATCTTTATCCCCAGTCATGTGATCTGAAGCTCTTGAATCTACAATCCAAGAATTCAACTTATTCCTTTTTTACACTTGGGGCATTTAAGGAAATAGCTTTTTGTGCTAACGATCCAGTCCCAACATTTGAGCATAATTGGCTGTCTGAGATTGCTTGATCACCTCCTTCAAAATCTCGAATTGCCATATACTAAACAGGGTGGACTCAGTGGGTGCTGAATTTTTCTTCCTTTACAGCCGTGTTGCCTCGGTTTTGTGGGCGTGGAGGTTTCCAATTTCTTGGTTTCCCATGAATTTTCCAGCAATTTTCCATTGTGTGGTTTGGATTCTCGCATCATTCACATATTGACGTTCCTTCTTTTTCCGGTTGTATTGGCTGTATTATTTATTATTTTGGAACACGAGCAACTAAGGCAGAATTTTCGGTCTGAGAATTAATGGCCAGGGTCTCCAACATTACTTTCTTTCTACTTTCTTTTCTTCGGACCTCTGAAAATGCTTGTCGCGGGCTTATTTGTTTTTTCATTCCTTGAATCCTTCCATGAACTTCATCAAGATTTTTGTTGAGCAAAAATAGAAATTTGTAGACTCAGCTTCTTTTCAATGATCTGCCGATATTTGTTGCCATCATCAGGGCAATTCCAAGAGTGATATTCGTACATATCAACCTGCTGCCAATAGCAAGTGAGAGTATTAAAAATCACCTGGTTGTAGATAATGAAGGATACTCTCTATTTCATATAATTCTGAGGTGTTCTCTTTATTTGAGTAGGTTTCCTTCACTCCATCCCAGTTTTTTTGGCTGTCCCGTAGAGGAGAAAGTTCTCTCCTATTTCATTGGTTATGGAATTAATCAACCATGAGAAAACCGTGTTGTTTTCAGATTTCCAGATCTTGAAATTCGGGTCGTCTGCTTTTGGATGAGCCGCTGCCCCGGATAAGTAGTCATCTTTGCCCTTGCCACATACGAACATCATTACTGATTGAGACCATTGGAGGTAGTTGTTTCCATTAAATTTGTGCCACTACTGTCTTGGCTCCACTGAAGTTGGAAACAGTAGAGTCTTGAGGAGAGGTGACCTCAGAGTTTGATGAAGAACTAACCATTCCAAATTTCACCATATGAACGATCGGCACACAGATTTTTATCCCTAGGATATTAATGTCTCCAATACCATTAAGATGTGAATGAAATTCTTATTCTTCTTAATTCAACAATAGTCTACAGCTCTAATTTAATGACAAAGATTACACGACAAAATAAGGAAAGATAACCTATCAAATCTCCTAAGAACAAAAATAACCTAATATATACATATAACAAATCGGTTGCCTATATTCTCAACATTCTATTGAAGACGGATTTGTTAATTTACCATAACTGAAATATTCTCAATATCCCACAGATCCGATCACTATTTCTATTGATCCTCCATTCTGATGTAAATCCCCACTATGATTTGAATAGAAAAATTAATTACTCCTCTTTTGCCGCATCTTTAAAGATAGATGGATATTCTTTTCCAAACTTTTGAAATGCTCCATCTTCATAAAATTAACGTTTCTGTCAGCCAATATCATCATCATCATAGCACATTCCCGCTAGTTGCGGGGTCTATTACATGGATGTTAGTTTTCCAAACTAAGCATTTCCTACATGTCATGTCGTAAACCAAAATCTAAGATATCGCCTTTAACTTTCTGTCAGCCAAACAAGGAAAAACTTGTTATGCAACAGAAAGTTAAATTGTTTAACCTAAAAAATGTTTGTATACTTTTAGAAAATCGACATTTTTTTGGCTATTGTTCTAGTGAAGTGAAATATTTTTCTTCCCTTCCTTTGTTGGCTGTATCTGTAACTAGATAGCTTAATAATACACTTGTGACTGGGTACAATTAAGTGAAGCTTGAGTGTGTGTGTGTGTGTGTGTGTGTGTGTGTGTGTGTGTGTTTGCACAGATACATAGGCATACATCTGTTTAAAAGAATTCGTAAAAAAAATGATGAAATAAAACACAATCATCTTATTTTGTCATCTACACTCTTCTTACAACAATAATTTTTTTCTTTTGCAATTTGAAGTGGTAAACTGTGCAAGTTGAGGAGATTTGGTGTGTGCATTTCATCATGTCTGTTGATATTACATACACAATTATGTGATCCTTACTGTTACCCAAATATCTATGTTTATTTGTGTTTAGTAATTTTTTGTTACTTCAACAGAGAGACTGAAGTAATTCCATTGCATGCTGAGTACCTTGGTGAAATCATGGCTTCTGGTTTTATACAGGTGTACTTGAAATTTGAGCATGCTTTTGGGGATCCAGCCCGCATACAGATCCTGTATGAACGTGCTCTAGCAGAGTTTCCTGTATCTAGTGATTTATGGTTTGATTATACTCAGTACCTGGATAAGACGTTCAAGGTTTTCTTTTCTCCTTTCTGTACCTTTCTTCTATTGTTGTCCTTCAAATATATTGATCTCATTTCAATTGGGCGTACCTAATGTTACAGACCTCGAGAATTGTGAGGGATGTTTATTACCGAGCCACAAGGAACTGTCCGTGGGTTGGAGAACTGTGGGTTCGCTACTTGCTTTCCCTAGAGCGCAGTAATGGTTCTGTGGAAGAGTTATCTACTGTATGTTTCCATTTGCATGTTGCATATCATCATTAAATAACTTGATGAAATAGGTCATCAAATACCAACACTTCTTGTGTTGTGTTGGTGGTTTTATTTTGGAGTGTGAATTTTTTACCAGTTTATTAACCATATCCGAGTTACTTCTATTAACATTTTTTCTTGTTATCTTTTTTATCCTGCTGACTTTCTGCTTTACATATTAATGTGTTCGTAATCAATGCAGCTTGTCTACAGTTTTATGAAGTATTTTTGAAGATGAATGTTTGTATGAATGTTGTATTTGTTACAACCCTACAACCTTGACTGCTTCTTGGCCAGCGAAGAATTAATGACCGCATGAAACTGCATTTATTCTGCAATATAATTCAACTTTTTCTAGCTATGCTGTTATTGTTTTGCAAAACTGGTTCTAGAATACTCACTCAGGCACTGCTTGTATGCGTAAGTAACGCAGCAGGCAACATAGAATGTCCCAAGTTCCAACATTGGGTTTCCTTTATCTTAAGCAATGTTCTGTCTTTCCTCTCTGCTCTACAATAAATGGGCGAAATTGTCATATTAAAGCTTTGTGAATCTTCAATCTCTGTGGCAATTATATAATTCTTTTATCCTGGAAAATTAAAATAATTATAAATAGCTAACTGAGGGAATGGTTTTCATGATACTGGAGATTTCTCATACCTGTTCTTGTTTTGGTTTTCTCCACAATGAACGTGACTGAGTTATTAGCAATAAGTATTGGCTACGAATTACATGTTCGTTGGTTGAGATGCTACTTGTCATTGTTAAGTTGAAAATGGAACGGGACAATCCTTCTCATGGCATATTGTGGATGTTTATATGCCCTTCTTTTCTTTTATTTGGAGTATAAGAAATTTAGACTATTGTACAGGCTGATTTCCTTGGCCAATATAATTGTTTTGCTGTCAAGATTCTATTTATCACTGTCTTAACAGTTACATCAAGTTTCATCTTCCACTTTTGATATGTGATTTCTCATCATCCAGGCATTTGAGAGATCGCTTCGGTATTCTTTTTCCAGTTATGACGAGGTAATATAAAATCTGTTTGAAATTACTTGTTATGCTTCACTTCCATGTTAATTGAAAGCCATAAAAAGCTATTTTGTAGTCTTAGTGTTACTTTTGTTTAGTCCTTGTGTCGTGATATAATTTTTTGGAGGACTGAGTGGTGTAAATGGACGAAATCGAGCTAATAATAGGCATTTTTTCATATTCGAGCTAGAATATCTCTATGCGGCTCAAAGATTACTCGAAAAATGACATAATTTGGACTCGTGTTTGACACAACTTAATTTTTGAATTTGAGCTCTTTTGGTACAAATTGGATTTATTGAGCTTTATTAAGATAATGCTCAAATTCAGATTTAAGCTCTTGGGCTCATGGAATTTTTAGTGCATTTAAAAAATATTATCTAAAGCATTAAAACTTGTGAGAAGCACGAAAATTGTCGGACAAAATAATTTGAGCTTGGATGCACCTAAAAAAATATACAAACAAGCTTAGTTGCAGTTCAATAATTTGGAATAAACCGAATAATATTTGAGCCGACTCTATTCTTTACCTCCCTTGTTTGGACAAGGTCCAAAAGCTTCAAATTCTGTGTGATTTTTTGATGAATCGTCTCTTTCATCCTACCACATCGAATGGTTCGTTGCTAACACCGAACTTACTTTTAACTGGTATGCTGCTTTCTTAGTAATGATTTTTCATAACCTGATAACTTGGGAGGAAAGAGGCAAATTATTAGGCATGGAATGGTATCATGCTTTGGAGCTTCTTCCTTTTTCTTCGTTTTTATTATCTATACTATTCTATATTATATTATTAAGTTTGAGATATCTATAATAACTAATTTTGGTGTCATGGTCTATTTTTTGTTCAACCAAAAATACTCCTTTTCCAAATTGCAAAAACATCTATATTTTGTTTAATAAAAATTTCATCAAAATTGACATCTTATCTATCTATCATATCCTAATAAAAATCTTAATCGCTATATTTTGAACTTTTAAATTAAATACTCGAATCTTTCATAACATGAAAAATAATTTTTTTATAAAAAAATATTTTTAAATTTTATTATAATCTATCGAATTTACAAAAAAAAATTATTGTACAATAAATTTTTTTAATAAGTATGCATGCATCGCATGCAAAAGGGCACTAGTTGTTTAAATGTCAGGGAGATGTAAATCAGATGGATTGTTGGAAATATACTGCATGGTAGATTCTTTTTAAATACTTGTCTCGAGTATAGTGGTTTTTAAATTACCGGGGACAAGTGATTTTAACAGTAAGAAAACATGAGGTAAGATTTTCGATTTGTGTTCACATCGGGTCCTGGGATGATGGGCGTCCAGATCATTGATATGCCAAATCAACGGGGAAAAACTTTTGCCAATTTGGTGAAGTGATAGGAAAAGGCAAATTCATGCCATGCTACTTATAGTACCCTTTTTTGTTGTTGTTGACTCTCCTTTTCCTTGTTCTAATTAATGGACACCAAAATCACAATTTCTGTGGATGAAGGAATATGATAATTTAACGTTACTTAGAATAAATAATTGAAGAGCAAGACATAATTTTCAAGTGACTTTTCAGCATGCAGTCTGTTATTTGTGCATCTGAATGTTGCGGAACTTTTGTGAAAATACATTATGAGTTTCTTTTGTCCATGAACTATTTATGTGCTGTAAATGAAGCTCTGCTTTTCTTACCTCCTGACTTTTTTTGTTGTGCTATTTCCACTATACTTTTCTGACACTGGCTTCGTTTCACTGTTTCAGTACCTAAATATATATCTCACTAGGGTTGATGGGTTAAGAAGGAGATTCTCTACATCATTACAAAATGAGAATGGCATGGACTATGCGGTTATACGGAATGTTTTTCAGGTTTCCATTGCTGACTTATAAACTATTCTGCTGTTATTTTAAGTGGTTACTATATCTTATCTGCTACAGTGTTCACCCAGCTCTTCCTCTTTTCCATTTTACAGTAACTAAATTCTTAAGCGTTAACTTTTGTTCTTTGTTTGTTTGGTGTTTTCTCGTGTTTTAGTTGCTTGATTTGCAACATTACGTTAATTTTGTTCTTGGTATATTAACTTTGAAGTGGATGGCTACTTGTCCCTATTAACAGTGTTCTAAATGGTGGTCAAAGTGGCAGGAGGCCCTCGACTGCTGTCCGAGACTATCCGGTGGTGGAGACGGTCAATGATTTTAAAATTATAGTCAACTATCAAAGTCAAATTATTTTAAAAACCAGTCAATCAATTTAAAAAATCCTAGATATAATAAAAATATCCTCACTCTCTTTTGTATTTACTTTTGGTTCAAAGTGTCTTCCACCACCTGCCTCAAACCGCCTCTAGCTATCGCATCAGTCACCACCTTAATTATTTTGTTATTTTGCATTTATATATTTATTTACATTTTGTCTAGATTGTATTTTATTGTATAAAGTTTTTTTATGCATAAACATTATTTAGTTATATATATTACATAAAAAATGATGATTATTTATAATTACATTGCATGATTATGCATAATTACCTATAAAAAGTTGCTAAAAAAATTCAACCAGGCGGCTGAGGCGGTAGGTGATCATTGACCGCCCCGCCACCGCCTCCTGCCATTAACATTACCTGTTAGCCATGATTGGTTTCAAGGTCATGGTAGCTTTTGTTAGTATCTTGTACTGTTCAAGACTGATATTTTTCAGGATTATTTAGAGCTTTATGTGTGTTAGTGTTTTGGATAATTCTGGGTTAATTACTTTGAAGAATCAGTACCTATCATAATTACAGCACTCAAGGTTAATTTTCATTTTCTTTTGCTTGCTTCAGAGAGCATCAGATCACTTGGCCCCAGATCTCAAGAATACATACAGTTTGTTGCACATGCATAGTTATTGGGCTCATTTAGAGTTACACGTGGGAAAAGATTCGACTGCAGCACGTGGTGTCTGGGAGGGACTGCTTAAAATTAGGTCTACTTTTTTGTTTATACTTTCATCATAAGTCAAATCTCTTTCTTTTATTCATATTATCTTAGCTGTTTGTTCTTCAGTGGGTCTATGCTGGAAGCTTGGCAAGGTTATATAGCAATGGAAATTGAGATGGACCAGATAAATGAGGCCAGATCACTCTATAAGAGATGCTACAGTAAAAGATTCCCTGGGACTGGGTCAGAGGTATATTGTTTAATTTTGTTCTGTTCATCATCTAAATTCTTTAGAGAACCTCACTTCTGAAACATTTTAAGACCTCAAGCCTACTTGTATGAATCTTACCGTAAAAGCTTTCAACATATCGCTTCTTTGTAGTTCCTTCTCTTTCGCTTCCAGAGTTTGGAAGTTATCCATTTGTTTTGTTTGGACATTTTTCCTTCTTGATTGAGAATGATGGGGCCATGGGGTAGTGTGGGTGAATAATGGTTGAAGAATTCTTCAAAACACATGGTGGTTGGACAAACCATTGCACTGAATAACTGATGATTCTACCTAAGGATGTGATGCTGTTCTTAATCATCGATTGAACTTGTGTGGCAAAATTCTGGTGAAAAGAGAAGGGAGAAAGGAAAGTAAGGTGTTTGTATTCCCAATGTGTATCAATGCATATTCTAATATGAATTTGGAATCTTGATTGAATCTGAAAATTTTCTACAAGTCTTGGATATGTACGCATACAATGTTACTTGATTTCCATTTCAACAAGGATTTAGGATTTTCCTTTTAGATTTTCTAGCTAAGGATGTTTAATTTGCGCTGCATAAATAACCAATCCCGATTAATCAAATTTAAGTATTGGTGTACTAGATGAATAATTAACAATTATAACTTGAATATGGAAGTATGAAAAGTGCAACTAGAAATTAAAAATCCATTAGGGGACAGGGTATACTATGCATGCAAGGTCAGAATCTAGAAAGTTGGCATTTTTCAGCTTTATTTTATTTTGGGTGAATGCCTCGCTAGATTCATTACCTGACACCTATTCTATCTCGATAGAGTCATTTCTAGAATTCTAAATGTTGTTTAATCAAAGCATATGTATGTCAGTGTAATAGTGCATTGTATTAGATGATACCTTCCTTTCCTAAAAAACAGAATCATTCAGGACATATGCCATTCATGGGTTCGGTTTGAGAGGGAATATGGTTCTCTGGAAAGCTTTGATGCCGCTGTGCAAAAGGTACTAATTTATACTGCATGTTACTTTGGTTGTTCATGTTGCATTACTTATAGTTTGTCCGGGTTTTTGAAGGCATTTATTTACTTAATATATTTGTCTTATGATTAAGCAGTTCTTATTTTTCATTTTTTCACACTGTTGCAGGTGACACCGCGTCTGCAAGAGCTGCAGTTATTCATGTTGCCGCAGGAAAGTAAAAATATCGGTGCAGCAACAGATGAAAAAGAAAATTCTAAGAAGAGTGCTCGCGAGAAGAGGAAGCCTGTTTCCAATTCAATCGATGAGCAGCCTCCAGTCAAACGTCGCAAAGATATGGATCAAAAGTTTAAGACGCGTGAAAAAGATGAAGATCATACCAGATACACGGTTGAAGTAACTGAGGTTGCCAAAGTAAATAACAACACAGTGGAGAGTTCGAACAAAGAAACAAAGGATCACTCTCCTAAAAAACCTGTTCCTTTTGATGATCAATGCACAGCCTTTATATCGAACCTCAGCCTAGAGGTATATCGTTTTGCAATCACGTTAATAAACTTTTTAGTGTTGGGGTGTACAAGAATAAGTCTTGTAATTCTATAGTAGATCTAATTCGGTAATGATGATTTGTGCAGTCAACTGAGGGGGACCTGCGTAATTTCTTTGGTGTTGATGGAGGAGTGGTGGATATTCGAATTCTAACTGACAAATTCACAAAAAAATCAAGGGTAAGTCCCAGTAGTAATTATCTCCTTGACAAGTGTTCTATCTTTCACCGGTCTAAATAGAGAATATGTTTTTGGGCTCCATTTTCTTACATGTGATCTTATGAAGGGATTGGCATATGTTGATTTCACCAACGATGCTCGCCTTGCTGCGGCTCTGGAAAAGAACAAGCAAAGTTTGCTCGGCAAGAGATTAAGCATTTTGAAATCAGATCCACATCAAGGCCGAAAAAAAAGAGTAGCTGGTGTGCATCTTGTCCTAGTGTGGCTCTTGAGCGCTTTTCACTTAAGTGTAGTAGTTATTAAATCTGCTCATATTATATTATCTCTTATTACTTAAGTGTAGTAATTATTAAATCTGCTCATGTTATATTACCTCTTATTCATCAATCTGCTGTGTCGGTCTTCATCAAAATTATTGATTTTTCAAACTGGAACTTAAGTAGAACTTTTAGCCAAACAAAGTCTAATCCAGTATACCTGCTCTTTGTACCTCCGGAAATTGTTATGTTATTTCTGCATCTGAATATTTGTGGATAAAAATGGGACTGGTAGCTGAGAAAATTTTCTGTCTCCGTCTAATGCTTCATCTTTAATTATTCTTGCTCCTATTGGCTATGGAATTTTTCTGCCATCTAGCAATTATATCTACTGCTATTTTTCTCTCAAAACGACAGGAAATGCCAACAAACCAAAGAACATGGGGGAATTGGATTCGCCCGAGGCTTCCAAAGGAAGAAGGGGGTCTCAACCTCAGTCTGTAAGTAAGGCACATAAAGAGGATGTCCAGTTAACTGGAAGGAACACATTTGCAGTGCCAAGAAACGTGAAAGCCCTGGGTTGGAATAGCAGCGACAGAGGTAAACCGCCAGCCAAAGGAGTTAGGGAAGAGGGAGATGAAATCCCGAAATCTAATGATGAGTTCAGGAAGATGTTCCTGAAAAGTTGAATATGGATTTGTGGTAAGTTTCTTGCTAACAATGTGATTGGTGATGAGTGCCATTACCTCTTCTTTCGATGATATCTGAGACTTCGATAATTTTACTGTTGAGTCTTTTGCTAGCTTTGTCACACTAGGCTAACTAAACCCTTGCGTCGGGGTGAGGAAGTAAAGTGTTTTTTTTTTCTAGGATCATTTCGAGCTAATTTTCTACGGGCTACAGTCCCTTGGTTGATTTTTAAAAAATTACTGCAGGACTAATTTCTACAATAAAAAAAAAAGGTGACCCTGGGAAAAAACCAAGGTCTTGAGCTGTCAAATGTTGCGAAGCTTTCAAATGTTTGGCTAACGTCACGAGATGCACGGGTGAAATATTTGCTAGAAGTGTTTTATACCTCGTTTAGTTTTTCTTGGAGACTTGTGGTGAAAGAATTTTGGAGAAATGATTGAGTGAAAATATATTTAGAAATTTGTTGTATGCGTGGTGTTTTTAGCGTATATTCAACAGTGGTAGTAACTCGAAATTCACTAGTTAGGGACAGATCCATTTCCATCTCAGCGTAGAAAATAATGACGGTAAAAATTATGATTATCCCTTTGGGTTTTGTTTTTAAAACCAAATTTCCATCTCCATGAACTAAGTCATTTTCATTTTATTTTCTAAACGCTCAGACTTGTAGAACATGTGGAGAATTTAAACATGCATATCAGAAAAATGAAGGGCTCACATAAAACAAATGCAAATACGCTTAATAAAATTAAAACTCTTTAATCCCGTTTTCATTCACCAGCTTCTCAGTTCATTCCAGCTAATGGGTCTGGTTTTGAAGCTCCGTGGTCTGCTTCTAAAGCTCCACTGTTTGTTTCTTAGTTTTGTCACGAGTTGAGTTGAAGCCGGTGATGACGTCGACAGAGACTCTCGCATACTGGTTTCATTTGCCTTATCAACAGCCCCGATTTTAGTCCACTTGATATCAACAAAAAAACCAAAGTAGGAAAAACATTTCAGACAAAAATCGTCGAGAGAAAAGGGTAGAATTCTTAGACAAAAAAGTCGTGGTGAGGGGTAGAAGTATTAATTGGGAAACTGGAATAAATTGAATGTTTATGCGACACTTCTCGTAAAAATAGCCAATCACCTTTGGTGATACCCCGATAATTTTCGGTGTCCCATAGGATCTGAACTAGGTGGAGACGTTTGGTTTGAAGAGAATGGCTGATGGATTGTCTGGATCAGACAACGACACCTCCGGAGGCGTAAGCCTAGAAGAACAGGTGGAGGGTTTAAAGGATGAAAGGCCAGATGAAAATAAAAACAAATGTAACGTTTTTGTGTTTTTACTTACTCTTAATAATATTAAAGGTCTTTAATCATCAATGGCGGAGCCGTGTTTTCATTTTTACCCGCACTAGAATTTTCTAAACCATGGTTGAGTTAATATTGACAAATGGAGTCCTGGACTATCGGAAAATAAAACAAAATTTTATGTATAAAAAATATCGGGAAAAAACAAGCCACACGGGCTGTGTTGCTCCGCCCCTGTTAATCATGCTTCTCAATTCGTTCCCGAAAATGGGTCTGCTTCTGAAGATCTATGCTGTGCTTTTGAAGCTCCAAAGTTTGTTTCTTAGCTTTCTCAAGAACCTTTTGAGAAGCCTCTATTGTTTATTTTCCGAGCCATGCACGAGTTAAGTTAAAGCCGATGATGACGTCGGTGCCTTCTATATATGGTTTGATTTTGATAAATATATCAATTTTCAAACTTTTTTTATTGTATGTTTAGTAGACTTAAAAATGTGTGAGATGATGTTGAAATATTAGTTTTTTTATTTTATTTAATAATAATTTGATATTTAAAACACAAATAAAACATAATTAATAAAAAAAATTACACGTAATTAAATTTTAAAACATAACTAAAAAAATACACATAATTAAAAAAACTAACACAATTTTTTAAAAAATACATTCAATTAAAAAATCACTTTAAGCTACAATGCTAGCATAACTTCAATCCTGACCATTCAACAGTTAATTACTCCATCCATTAGAGGATTAGGGTCCTTGATCACAAGCAATGATCATATTGGATTCCAAGTTGGATCCTTCATTGAAAATTATCTCAGAGAAGACCTCGACATTGCTAAATGTAGACTTGTTCCACTTGACTCACCCGAAGAATATGCAGATGCACTTGGCTCTGGAAGAGTTCCTGCTATCGTAGATGAGCGCCCATACGTGGATTTCTCTCTCAAACTTCTGCAGGTTCCAAGTCGTGGGAAGAGAATTCACGAAAAGTGGATGGGGATTTGTGAATAACTCTAAACTAAAGAGAAACACGAAAAATCTTAGTTTTCACACTCGAATTGTCAGCACGGGGTGTAACGCTCATGTTCCACATCATTTTGTAAGGTTGCATAACAGATTTCTCAAACATTTTGGTGCGAAGATTGGCTCCAATGGAGGCTGTCAAAATAGCGCAGTCTCCACCTTACGCTAGAGGCACTTATTATTTAAAATTTTTTAATTTTTTTTGTTTTAATTATTATAAATATGTATTAATTTTATTCTTTATTTTTAAATATAAATATTATTTAAATAATAATAAAATATTTATTTTATTATTTTAATAATGAGATATCTAAAAATACTTATTATTTATTTTTAAATATTTATTTATGTTAATTATTAATAATTAAGAAATAATTTGATTTAATGATTTATAGATAATATAATTTAATACAAATGCAAAAAATTAATATAACAATACAATTCATAACTAAATTGAAACATGTAATTGAAATACAAATGCAACTTGAAACATATAATTCAAATACAAATGCAAATACAAAGACAATAATTAAAAGGAAAATACATTTAGAAGATAAAAAAATTAGATGACCTCTATGCATCCATTAAAGATGTAAGAGAAGCATCAACTCCGAACGTAGAAATGGCTGTTGATAAGCATATCAAATTTCAAGAATTTCTCAGTCGATATAAAATACAAAGATGCTCACTTCGCATTACGAAATGCTTTAATTGATCATTTGTGGGATTAATATAGTCATTCAAATGTTTGAAGTTATATTCTTATCATATTTGAAGTTGTATCTGTATTATGTTTGAATTTTTATTCATATTTTTCAATTAAATAATTTTCGTATATTAATTCATATTATATATAATTTAATTTATATTATATAATTAAATTATAAACTTAAATATTATTATTTAAATTTAAGTATAATATAATATTGATTATATAAAATAAACTGTAGTCATAATTTAAAATATATTAAATAAAATATAATAATTAATATATGGAAAATAAAAAAGAATATTTCGAGAATATTTTTTTTGGTGTTAGATTTGAAGTAAATGAGTTGGAAATGGATGTTGTATTTGATGCATAAATCGCATGATTTTAATGTAAAAATTTACATCAAAATAGATTTTATAATCAGAGAAAGCCTAAAGTATTTGGTGGCGGTAAAAACAACTGCAATGATGAATTTCCTCCTTTTACAAGTCTATTGGCAGAAGAAACAACCGAAAAAGGGCTCCTCGATTATTCTGTGACTGGAAATTCTTGCATGGACTCTGGTAAAAAGATAAATCAACTTGGGAATCAATTTGAGCCAACCCTAATATAAAAAATAAATAAAATAAGATTTGGTTTTAAAATTATATAATTATTCGGGATTTGTATGGTTTTCTCCATTTATGATATCGGGAGAAACATGCGAGTCTCTCGTAACCTTAACATATTTGTTGATATCGAATTCTGATAAACCAGATCCATTGTCATCACTACATGTAATCCATATGTAGCAAACACGTACATAATCAGTATAGATTGCAATATCTTTTCTCTGTTAGGTAAAGGTAATAATGAGCATAATATTATGTTCAATAAACAAAGGTTTTATCAATTTTATCATTTAATAAATTTTTAGAGAGAGATGAAATTAATTTCTTGGTCAAAGTTGGTCTTTATATTTGGTAGTTTTGCATTAATAACTTAACTATATGCATATCATGAATGACATTATGAGGCATGATACCAACCTCTCTAGGGGTAGGTCTTTTGTGAGACGATCTCACGAATCTTTATATGTGAGACGGGTCAATCCTACCGATGTTCACAATAAAAAATAATACTCTTAGCATAAAAAGTAAGGAAAAAACTTATGTGAGACGGTCTCACGGGTCGTATATCTTATTTGTGTCATACATGATTTCTCCCAACTAATTATAAAATTAGAATTGATCACTTGTGACGGATCGACTTGATCCATACATAGAAAAATAATATTTTCAGTATAAAAAATAATATTTTTTAATTAGTCTAATATACTAAAAGACATGTCTCACAAAATTACAAGCGAGACGGTCTCACAATAGTTTTAAGTTAAAACTAATTTCTTTGTTAAAAAAAAAACTTATTTATGCAAGTATTTACAAAGAAAATAACAAAACTATTCAGATTTTTTGTTCCATTCCAACGTATTTTGATGCTATGGTTTGTTTGTACCTAGTTTTAGGAAATATTTTCATTTCCCATAAATACAATCAAACATAATCATATATATATATATACATATATATATATATATATATATCAGAAATATATTTTTCATAATCTGTTATGTCCCTTGGCACAATTATTAATTTTATTTAAAATTTTCCATGCCATGAATAAGTGTAATATTGGTGCAATATCATATTTTAATCTAAGACATTGTACTAGCTCTCTTAGCTTTAAATATCAAATTGTAATTACCAGTCACATTTCGGTATTGCTTAATTAATATACACAACAGAAAATATTTTGTTAAAAATATTTGAAAAAACATATATCATAATCCACAGCTTAACTTTTGTATATACTCTAGAGATAAATTAGTCAAAAAATGTCAGAACAAAATGTAATGTTAACACCCGAACTTTTGTTTCGGGCAAACAATTAATTATTTGGCAAAAACTTGTGTGAGATAATCTCACGAGTCGTATTTTGTGAGACGGATCTCTTATTTGGGTTATCTATGAAAAAAAATATTATTTTTTATGCTAAAAGTATTACTTTTTAGTGTGAATATCGGTAGGGTTGACTCGTCTTACGGATAAAGATTCGTGAGACCGTCTCACAAGAGACCTACTCTAATTATTAATAGAAAAAATTATGGTTGAAAGATCTACAAAATGTGTTTCGTCTTGTAACTTACATGTTTCCATGTATATTGTAAAATTTGAGTATAGGCAGAGTAATGTGACGAAGATCGGACGACTGATTCCGATTTCTATAAAATTTTGAGACGTTGTCCAAATGTTTCAATACTCCGGCATAATATCATAAACTTTTGGGTCCTCAAATATTTCATTTAGGTTGGTAATTGTGTTTGATTTATTTATTTTATAAAACAAATACGTACCCTTTCGAATTTTAATTTAGTATTACATCCGAAAAATCGGGATATTTGGGGAAATAGACCTGGTCAACATTTTTTTAAAAAAAATAACCTCCCCATGTAGTGAACATTTCCAATCGAGCACTTTGTTGCGGAGAAATAATTATTTGTATTTAACTTTTGATTTATTTAAAATATTTAAATCGTATCATTATCATTTANTATATGTGGTTTTCTTTCCACCGTCGTCAACCCTGTCCGGCCCGGTGCTGTTATAAGTCCATGTATGGTCCTCGGTCATATTCACAGCTCAAACCAACCAGCAAATACCTCATTTTCACCATCTTTTTTCCGTCTCTCCTCTCTTCTTCATCCCAAGAAAATCCTCATTGTCTTTGGCTTAAATAGGCCAACTTCAAGGTCCCAAAGCATAAGTTGAGCTAGTGTCAGTATTTTAAAGCCAAAGTGCACACATTCTTCAGGTAAAACAGAGAGATTTCACCCTCTTGTCCATTATATTCCTTTTCAAGAAATAGAGATAGACAAAGTGTTGAAAGAGAGAGGTTGAGTATCATACTGAAATTTTCTTTTTCTTTTTGGTTTGGTCTTCTTAGCTAAAAAATACCCTGATGAAATTATGTTGAATTTCTCATTTCAGGCTAAGATTTTTCTCACTTCGCTTGCTTCCTTGGAATTTAATAAACTTATATATCTTCGCTGTTTTTCCAAGAATGGAACTTTGAACGAGTCACGGGGAACAATTTTTTTTGTGAGACGGAAGGATTTTCAAGAAATGTTCACAAGAACTATAATTAGTTCCCCTGGTATTGTAGCTTGTTTCTTCATTGTAGGCCCTCTAATTCCATCCTCTTTTGTTCTCCAAACAAGAAGGTTACGCAGACAAATTTGCACCAAACGTTGAGGAAAAAATGGAGCATCCAAGTCAAGAAGAGGCTATGCCAATTCCACTAAATAGCACATATGGCGGTCATGGACAAGGCCAAGCCCACATCATATATCATGACATGATCCCTTCTCCACTCTCTCAAATCCCCACAAATGTACCCTTCAAGAAAGCAATCAAGTACAAAGAATGCCTCAAGAGCCATGCAGCATCCATGGGAGGAAACGCATCGACGGGTGCGGAGAATTCATGCCCAACGGGCCGGGGAAGAAGGAACAATTGAAGCCCTCACTTGTTCAGCCTGCAGCTGCCACAGAAACTTCCACAGAAAAGAAATCCAAGAGGAACCATCTTTTCACGATCCCAATAGTCGCTACCACCACAATGTCACAAATCCAAGCACAATCATTGGGAGAAAAATATTCCTGAGGCCCCATCAAATGTTCACGTGCTCTTGCAATATGGAATCTCAAGATGAAGGCGATGGCCACGGCAGTGCTAGTGGGGTGTTCGCGGCGAAGAACTCGCTTCTGTTGGTGAAGAAAAGATTCAGGACAAAGTTCACTCAAGAACAGAAGGATAAATTGTTCGTGTTTGCAGAAAAGTTGGTTGGAAAATGCACAAGCAAGAAGGTTTGGTGCAACAGTTCTGCCGGGAGATTGGCGTCAACAGAAGAGCACTCAAGGTTTGGATGCACAATAACAAGAAAAGTTTTGCCAAGAAATATAATCCCATGTTCGATTCTTAGGCAAACCAAGTTTATCTGGGATGTCTTTTCCCCTTTAACTAAAATATTTTTTATGGGATGTCTTAGATTCGAAATTTTGCATCATTGGATCTACCTTGATAATTAGCTTTCTAAATAAAAGCTGACTTTAGATTTTGGTTGAGTCGGCTTGGTAGAAACTGAATTGTTTGTCTAGTTATATCAAATTTATTGCACAATGTATTAATTAACACGGGCCAGGAATACGACTCTACTCGGACTAGAATTTTAAACTCGAAAATCCTTTAATATTTTAAATTGATCTACCCGGGCTACTATCAAATTTATCCAAAATTATACAAAATTATTTGTAGTCTTATATAGTAGAGGGGGTTTAAATCAATTATCCTCTTTCTCTCATTATTTTATAAGGCGGCTACGGTTTACTCATAAATACACTTCCTTTTTGTTCATTCATGCATTCACAATATATTTTATAAGGCGGCTAAGGTTTACTTATAAATGTCAGAAATTCTTCCGACACCTATTCACTGGTTATTCAATTATATGGAAAACTGGCTCAGGTCCTGAGTCACAGTGAAGGGAAGATCTAGCTGGAAAAGGTTGTCACGTATACCTTAACTTTTTCCGATGATATCGGAATTTTTTCTTACAATATTGCGTTGAAATGATATGTTCGCTAGGTATTTATATATACCACATCCTCTCATTTTTCAGCGATTTTCATATTTTTCGTCAGTATGTTAGATATATCTAACTAGTATATTTATGGATGTGTTGTAGTATATTTTCAAGAACTCTATCCAACCGTCCAGGAATAAAGAACTAGAGCGTGAAGACATTAACAGGTGGCCCTACTATAGACAGTTCAACACATAATGATGAGTTTGAGCTATGATATACGTTAAGATTGAGATTTAGATCTAACTAACACAAAAGCTAACTCAAGGAGTGATGATTGTACAAATCCATATAAGCAACCCCAAAAACTCTTTTCAACCGATGTAGGACATCTTAATATCTTGAATGTTTCAAAAAAAAAAAAATTGTAACAAACTTTTTGTTATCAATTTTGAAGGCAAAAACTTGTGTGAGACGATCTCACGGGTCGTATTTTGTGAGACATATCTCTTATTTGGGCCATCCATGAAAAAGTATTACTTTTTATACTAAGAATATTACTTTTTAGGGGGGTGTATTTAATGTAAAAGATTTATTGACTTTTAATGACTTTTGTAGATTTTAAAAGTCTAGATATATTTAATTAAAACTTTTACATATTCTATAGAAGTCTAGTGATATTCAAAATAGACTTTCATAGAGTTTTAAAAAGTCAAGTGGTATTCAACATTGACTTTTAAAAACTCTATAAAAGTCTATAGGTATTCAAAATTTCAATAAACTTCTAATAACTTCATGGAATTAATTAACATACAAACATTAAAGTATAAGGTACAACTATAAATTGTCAAAAATTGTATTTGGTTCAACCCAAAGATTCGGATGGATTTTTAAAACTTCTAAATCATACACAAGCTATTTATTCTCTCTCTGTCGCTTCACATCACATCTCTTCATATCTTCACTCCTCTCATCTATCTCTATCACTCTCTCAAATTTTCGAAGTGTATCTCTATATATATTTTCATCTTTGCTTTTCAAATTTTTCATTTTTTGGCTGATTGTTCATTTAATAATTTTTTATTTTAATATCATAGGAAATTTTTAATTCTAGAATTGATTTTGTGATTTTTAATTTATGATTTATTCAAATTAATGTAATATTCAATACTAATAAAAGATGATCCAAAAAAATGTAGCTTAATTCTTAATAATCGAATAGCCTCGCAACAACCATGATTTTTTTTTAATTTTTTTAGCATTTTCAATTAATATGTAAGCTATGATATTTTTATACAAAATTATATCCATACAATGCTAAATAATATTCTTTTCAAATGTATATTATCATTTCAAAAACAAGATTACAGATTAATCAATTGATGTATTTTAAAAAACATACAAACATGCATACAAGCCCACATATATACACATGTAAGGATTAAATGATTTAACTTTTAAATAAGTAAATTTATTTATTAATATAAATATTGAAAAACTATTTCAAAAACTGGATATGTTATATGTGTCAATTAATTATTGGTTCAAAGAAATTAATGAAAAAAATATGTTATAATTAAGTACAAAATTTATAAAATTCTAAAAAAAAATTCACAAAAGTCTATAAAAATTTTGCAAAAAAAGTCTACATGAATCCATATAAATCTGTTTATAATTATGTGAGATTCTGTAAAAGTCAATAAAAATCTATCAAATACATAAAAGTCTATCATTTGAAAAAGTCATTAAAAGTCATCAAAACTCTGAATTGACTACATCCTACTTATTGTGAATATCGATAGGATTAAACCGTATCACAGATAAAGATTCGTAAGATCGTCTCACAATAGACCTACTCCAATTTGGATAATAATTTTCTGAATTTTGTCTTATAATAATGATTATAATTATATTTGCATTGAATAGTATATATTATGTTCTTGTAGCTATATTTTTTGTTCGTTTGTCTCAATATTCGATAAGCGGCAAAAGCAATAAATAATATAACAAAATAAAATCGACGTCAGTATTTTATTTTCAAAAAATTAATATTTTTAATATGTGAAGAAAAAATCTGAAAAATCATTTATATGGGGCAATATTTATGGAAATGAAATTAGGTAGGGGAAAATAAATTTCCAGCAGTATAAATAAAAGAAGTCAAAGTTGAGCATAAAAAAATATAAAATAGTGGAGTATAAAATTATAGAGAGAGAAATTCGAAAGTGTTGTCGGCTTCGACCAGGCAAAGACCATCGTCCCTCTTTCTCTCTAGCTTTTCCAGTTTTCTTTTTCTGCATAAAAATAGTTGAAAAGTTCATTCATATCAGCTGAAAAGCTTCTAATTCGGAGCTAGCAAGTTCTGTGGAAGGGAAGCTTGCGGTCATGGTTGGGGGATGATTGTGGAATCCGTTCAATTTTTTAGGTTTGCGGGCAAAACCTTGGTAGAAACCATAGCTCCAATAATGGCATGTGATTTGAGTTTTTCGTTTGATGTTGGGTTTTATTTTTTGCTTAGATTAATTGTGTCCATCCTGTAGTTTCATTCATAGGTAGAGCGTTCAGAGATTTGTGTGAATTTGTTGAAATATCATGTTGATGTAGGTTTGGGTTGTATTGATACTCAGGGACATGAAGATCTGGACTGTTTATCGTTTAGATCTGTGTATCATGTTTTTGTGTTTGATAAAAGAATCCTTTGAATTGTAGGCTGTATTGTTGTGTATTTGTCTTTCTTCAAGCTCGATTCGTGAAATCGCGGCTGAGTTTACATTTTTTTGTCTTGAAAAGAAGTTGATTTTTTGGTTCAATGAATTCCAATTGTCTATTCATCTCTAAACTCTTCATTCCATCCATGGTGGCAAAAATAATTTTTTTAATAATTGTCTTACATCTTTAAGCTCTGCGTTCTGTCTGTGTTGACAAAATTGATATTAATTTGGAGAAAAAAAATGTCCATGTAGCATTACAACCTCAATCTGCCCGGCCGTCCTTTTTTTTTTTGTGCAGATGCAGTTTCTGGTTGTGGAGGTTCTTCACGGATCTTGATCCGATATGTGATAGTTATGATTAAGTTTATTGGTTTTATTATAGAATGAGTGGTTGATTAGGTCGTGAACTAAATATAGAACATTAGCAGAAGCTTTGACTGATTTAATTTAGAAAATTTAATTAAAGGTTCTTCCATAACATAGGTCATAAAGGTAATATCTTTATGACAAACTCGAACGGTTCATACCCTTTTTGTGATCTTCATGTGAGAACTTGAGGATAAAGGCAAACCTTTTACTGATTTTCAGGTAAAAAAAGCAGAGGCTTGAGCGTGATTAAGGCATTTACCATTCTGGCATATGGATTACTTGTAGATTTAGCTAGTATTTTATTACAATTGGATATAATACTGGCATTTGTTCAGATTAAATTTTGAGCTTATTCATTGAAGCGAGTTGATCAATTTTTCGGGCTAATCACCGATCCAAAAAATAGAGCTGGTTTTCTCATGGCAAATCTCTCCGAAAATCATTTTGCCGGGGGCCCTCCACCAGGTTTGAGTTATTACACTTGCACTTTTGGAAGTGTATTATTTTTTAGGTGCTTCGTCATTTCTTTACCTGCCGACCCTCAATTTTTTTTATATGTGCATTCAGACGGCATAACTACTAGGTGTGTCGTGCAAATTTATTTGGTGTGTTCTTTTGATTATTTCTTTCTGCAAATTATCTTGTGAATTATGATCCTTTGAGTTGATAAATATGACGTGAATCTGATCAGAGAACCTCGGCGATTTCAGTTCCATCTTTTCTAATCTGCATTGTTTGAGCGCTCTCTAAGAATATTTGCTTTTCCAATTTTGTCAATAAGAAATAAGATTTTTATCTTAGTCAAGATCTATCACTTGTGCAAAGTTATTAAAACCAAGAAGGTGTGCACTGTGCACCTAGGATCAAAACTCGGGACGCCTAGCCCTTGCGTGTTGGCACAGCTTTTTCTTCCATTAAGCATATGGCTTAACCATGATCCCCTAACTTTGGTGCCTTTTAAAGGCGCGAGACTCTTTATAAGTGTGGCTAAAGTATTGGAAAATCAATATTTTAAGGCCAAAAGCTAGATAATAATGATTCGTTATCGCCAATAAATAATCATATATCTGTTTTATTTTCATTTCAATACTTTGTAAATTATAGATTTGGTTTTATTCATGAAATGATCTTTAGATATTTAGGATGCTTTACTTGTAATGAGGCTTGTGTCTTGCTGTGTCATTTACGCCTAGCTCTAAGACACACGTCTAATAAGTATGGTCTGTAAATGGTAAATCATGTTCCCAAAATCTACAAATAGATTTACCATAAAGAAGGGGATGGATGGTGTATAGCTTCATAGATTCCACATTTTATTTGTGTAGATGCAGGTTTTTCCTGGTATTATGATCATAGTTTCCTCGTTTTCCTTGAAAAGAGAATATTCCAGGAAGTGTCTCCTATTTGGGGGTGTTGTTTAATGTGTCCAAGCGGGTTATTTTACTTTTTGCCTTTTCAATTTTTTCCCTTACTTTTGTTATGACCTGGTGTTCTATTACAGGAGGCCCAACTGATGCTTTATACAGAGAATTATGGCATGCCTGTGCTGGACCCCTTGTTACCCTTCCATGTAAAGGGGAACGAGTTTACTACTTTCCTCAAGGTCACATGGAACAGGTTGGACTGTTTCTGTTTATCCATTCCCAGATCTGTTCTTTAAATTGCTAATCTAGTGTCCTGCTATATTGTAATGGTCGGGATTCCTATTGTTCTTCTCTTGTCTTGACAGTATTGTTTCAAGCAAGGGTCTTTATGACATTTGTTGTCAACTTGATACCTTTTTTGACTTAGATGTGATATGACTTCTCAGATCCTGTTTGATATTTCTTTTTCTCACTTGTCAAGTTTCATGAAGAGTTGACACCAGTTTCTTTATCGATAGAAATTTTAACATCTTTCATTTATAAGTATTTTACCATGTAGTCCTGGAGTTTTTGGTCAGTCATTTACTGATACTGCGTTATCATCTAGCTTGAAGCATCCACACATCAGGGTTTGGACCAGCAACTTCCTATATTCAACTTACCCAGTAAAATACTTTGCAAAGTGATGAATGTCACACTGCAGGTAAGTAAATGAAATCTTTAGTGTGAGAATTTGGAGTTTGTTTCCCAAAGTTGCTTCTGGTGCCAAATATTTCAAAATAATCTCCCTCTTGTATTTTTGTTGTTAACTTGCTCATCTTGAATTGTAGGCTGAGCAAGAGACGGATGAGGTGTATGCACAAATAACGCTGATGCCTGAACAAGATGTAGATTCTGTTTCTCTTACTAAATATTCTTTTGATCTGAACAGTTATTACTATTTTGAAGTTTTCTAAATGGAGCTAGTGACTGGCAACACTATTTCTAGATTTAGTTCAGTCATGTGGAGTTGAAACCAATAGGATTTTTCACTTTTTAACAACATATTAAATTAATATTAGTTGGTCCCTATTTACACCTGGCAAAAACAATTTTAATTTTTTGGAATAATTTTATTTATGGTTCCTTTTTTCTTGAGAGGTCAACGGAAACATTTACAGCCTGTTTCACAATTTAGTTTGGTTTTCATATAATTAAGGTAAATTATATCCTTCAAATGCCACTGATTCTCTTTCAATCTAAGCATGCTAGGCAGGGATTCCTGCGCACACAATCCTCGCGCTTTAGCTTTCACAAATATCTAATTCTTATTATTTTGTTCTGTGGATGGATCAGGAAAATGAGATAACAAGTCCTGATCCTTCTCTACCAGAGCCTCAACGGAGCACTGTCCATTCATTTTGCAAGACTCTTACTGCTTCTGACACCAGCACGCATGGAGGGTTTTCTGTTTTACGTAGGCATGCAGATGAGTGCTTACCTCCATTGGTAATAGTCTGTCTTCTTTAGCTTTACTCGGCCTCTAGTACTCTGTTTATCTCCTGGCAAGGTTTTGAAGGTGCACTTTCTAATTGTAGGATATGTCTCGGCAACCACCCTGGCAGGAGTTGGTGGCTTCTGACCTTCATAGAAATGAGTGGCATTTCCGTCACATTTTCAGAGGTTAGAAATTTACTGGTTCAAAGCTGAATGTAATTTTAGTCTTGCTAATTTGTTGCAGAAGTCACCTTGTTACATCATATTGCATGTGTGCAACAAACATGTTGGCCAGAATCCATGCATGCTACCCATGGAATATTCGGTGTACTCATCCATTGTTTATTTCTTGGAGAATGAATGTTAAATGAAGTACTGCAACTTAAAGCAACCTCCTGAAAATCAGCTGTTCAGTATTTTTTCCCCGATCATCATTATGTTATGTTGCGGGGCCACAGTGATCCATGGTTATAGGAAACGTGAACAGCTCGTGTTTCATTCCCCAACATCTAGAATAAAAACGTAGCTTATTTTGGAGCTTTAGATTAATGTAAGACAAGATTGTTTATTGTGTTGTCTTCTAAAGATACAGTTGTTAAGTGATGTGAACACTATTAGTCTAAAATGAGGGAACATATTGAAGTTAATCTGATAATTTAGGAAATATCGCATTGTTCGAGAGCATTAGAAGGGAAATAGGGGCCATTCAATTCATGATGGTACAGTTTCTAATTTGAATCTCTTTTGGATTGACATTTTTCTCAGGTCAACCTAGGCGTCACTTATTGACCACTGGGTGGAGTGTCTTTGTTAGTGCAAAAAAGTTGGTTGCTGGAGATGCTTTCATTTTCTTAAGGTATGATGTGAAACTGACATTGATCTTTATAACAGAATTGTTTTGCTTAAATTACAATTCATTAAACTTTGCAGAGGAGAAAATGGGGAGCTTCGAGTTGGAGTCCGTAGGCTCATGAGACAGCTAAATAAGATGCTATCATCTGTTATATCAAGTCATAGTATGCATCTGGGGGTTCTTGCGACTGCATCACATGCCATCTCTACAGGGACACTTTTTTCAGTTTTTTATAAACCAAGGTTCTTTCCTACTTTTCTGGTTTGGATCTTGCATCAATCAGTATCAGTTAGATTTTCCCATTATAGTTGCATAAAATATTATGTTGTATCAACCATTCTTGTGAACTATCAAGTTCAGTTATAACATCTGTGAGCATTGTGATCTATTTTTCTGCCGAACCATTCTTTTGCTGGACATGAATTGGTGTGTTTAGCATGCTTTACAGTTTCTATGTAGTTGTATGTTTCAGGATTCTAACCTTATACCTGTAACCTGGCGTCAATTCAAGAGAAGATTTTGATTTTTCATATCTAATTTTATGGCACTCTCTTGCGAAATGCCAAATGTGATTTGTTTATAAAGTCTGTGGCGGTATGATGGTCTATTCTTTTGTTGAGCCATTCTTTCCCAGGTCATGAATTGGCTGTGTGTTTGACATGTTTTACTTTCTAGTTTCTACGTAGTTCTAAATTTAGGTCTCTAGGCCTTATACACATGAGCTAATGCAAGAGAAGATCTTAGATTATTTGTAAATAGTTATGTTCCACATCCTTGTGAATTCTCAAGTCTGATTTAGTTATAAAATCTATGAACGATGTTCTATTCTCCTGTTGAACCATTCTTTCCCTGGGCATTTGTTTAACATGCTTTACATGTTTTATGTATTTCAAGCCACTAGACCTTATACGTGTGAATTAATTATGGTAAGATTTTATTTTATTGTAACTAATGATATTGCGGGCTTGATCAGTTATTATAAATTAGCTAGGCAACTACTTGTGGTGGCTGTCTTGTTTGTTTATAGAATCCAATTTCTCGTTGTTCTGATGGTTGTTTGGAAGAATTAACTGTATTGAACTCCACCCATTTGTGTCCAGAACTAGTCGATCAGAATTCGTTGTAAGTTTAAACAAGTATCTTGAAGCTCGAAGTCACAAACTGTCTGTTGGGATGAGGTTTAAGATGAAATTTGAGGGCGAAGAGGTTCCAGAAAGAAGGTAGGTAGTTTTTTTGCTATAAAATGTGTTTTGGTTGTTGATCAGTTCTAAGCTAAACTATTTTTTCAGAATCATTTTAGTATAATCACTATAAACGCATGTTCATACAGGTTCAGTGGGACTATTGTTGGTGTTGGGGATAATCCTTCATCCAGGTGGCCTGATTCAGAATGGAGATCATTAAAGGTAAACTATATTCATATGTGGATCTTTCTTCACACAGGCTTTTTTATATTTTATCCTTCCCGTAACAAATTTTTTGGGTTCCCTACACAGATAAATTGATCTTCTTACTAAAAGGAAGTTGGGAATTTGGATGATGACAAGTATTTTAGTTACATGATTATTTATTTCATGCATCCAGGTACAGTGGGATGAACCCTCCCCAATTTTGCGTCCAGACAGAGTTTCACCTTGGGAGATAGAGCCACTTGTTGCATCAACTCTTCCAAACTCACAGGCTCAGCAAAGAAACAAGCGTGCCCGACCACCTGTCCTACCTTCACCTATACAAGATCTTTCTTCACGTGGTATTGTTTATTTCCATGATGATGCAAATAACATTTTTCTTTTTTTTTGCCGCATGTCAAAAAACAATGTGTTTCTGATAGGTATTTGGAAATCACAATCAGACCCCCCTCCATCATTTACTTGCCATGATCCATTGCGTGGACCAGATCTCTATCAATCACCTAAACTTAGCTCTGTCACCAAAATCAGCACTCCAAGTTACACTGAAAATTTGCTGCCCCTTTCAAGCAATTCAATATACCAATCCAATATAGAAACTGCAGCCGAGTCAGTCACTCCTGCGAGTGACAAAAGACATGGTAATGGCTACAGGCTGTTTGGAATTGAATTGGTTGACCATTCAACAGTTGAATCCACTTCGTTAGCAATCCTGACTGGAACAGCTGTTGAGGACTCTCATGTTCCCTTGGATATTGAATCTGAACAACAATCAGAGCCATTGGATCGGAATCATTCCAATTTTCCCTCGTTGATTTATGATCCTGACAAGTCATGTCTGATATCTCCCCATGAGCCTCAGAACAGGCAAATTAGAAGCTGCACCAAGGTACCTCCATTTTCAGTGCATGTTGCTTTCTTTCAATAACACTTGACCATCTAATGGGAACATTCCCTCCTTTCCCGTGTGTTAAATGGATTCCTTTGATTCTGGAAAACTTTGTTTTTATTTTTCTTTTAGCTTAGATGTTCATAAATGGTCAATAGGCAATTGATTTGCATATACGAATCATTTAGGTTCACATGCAAGGCATTGCAGTTGGAAGGGCTGTAGATTTGACCAGATTTGATAGTTACGAGGATCTACTTAAGAAATTTGAAGAGATGTTTGAAATCGTAGGGGAACTCACTGGTTCAGAGAAGAAATGGCAAGTGGTATATACCGATGATGAGGATGACATGATGATGGTTGGAGACGATCCATGGCAGTTGAGTAAAATTTGCTGTTCCCATCACATTTACCTGCATGTTATGTATCATCATTCCTGATTATACATTCTCAACTTTATGAGTAGACTACCCATGAATGGTGGATGTTAATGTGTTGCTGTTGATGGGATGGTCTTTAACATTTTAGGCTGCAAATACCGGTCATCAGTCAGCACATACAGCTTCACTGATATTCACCATTGCCTTTCAAGCTTAAGTTATTCTTATATCTCGGATGCTGAGAGCATCTGAATGAATATATTGGAACTATGCTTCTTGAAATGCTAATATCACACTTAATTTTTGCATCGTCCCAGTGAATTCTGCACCATGGTGAAGAAAATATATATATATACAGCCGAGGAAGCCAAAAGACTATCGCCCAAGATAAAGCATCTTCTCACTGAGGTTAAATCTTCCAAGCTCCTTTCAGATGCGTCTATTGGTGCTGAAGAACAATCATCAACCATGGGATCGGCATACTGATGAGTTCCTTACTATCTTTAAGCTTCAAGAATGTTGAAAAATGCACTAGTGAAGTTGGAGTCGACAAATGACTTGCGAAGTTTTATTCCAGCTGCCAAATGAGCTATACGTGATAGATTGACAATCATCACATATGGTTGGCGTTTGCAGGATATGGTAGTGAGGCAAAATTTGCTGTTATTTTTTCTTAAATTCTTTTAGAGTGGCTTCATAAAGTTAAGGTTTCTGATCTGGTATTCTTGTATTATTATTGTGTTTGTTGTGGGGAATCTTGTGGTGCATGCTTTTTTTTTTTCCTGATCCCGTTAAGGCTCAGATTTCTTCAGGATTAGTTCTTGACTTTCGTAATTTTTTTGGGTTTTTGGCTATGAGATTCTTTTTATGTCAGCAGACTATTTTGTATATAAATAAATACAGATTCTGTTATTGTCTTTTCCATTTTTTCAGTCTATTACCTCGTGGGATTTATTTATCTTCACTGGTTTTCATGTAAATTTCATGTCACATTTTCTACGCTTGGGCAATTTATTTTACGGACGGAAATTATTTTTTGTGGGAATTATTACATGATTTTCACTGCATCGAGTCTATGGCATTGATAATGAATACATTGGAAAATTTGAGTTTGGTATGTTTAACCGGTTCTCTTCTCTTCTCTTCTCTGTGCAAGAAGATTAGATAGCATAAAGTTTTTGCTGCTCATTCCTTTGGATTGTCTTGACGAGCATAATTAATTTCGTATTTTATTTCGAAACACACCGTACTTTTGTGGGTTACACTTTTCTCCTTGACCTCTTACAATTGCTTTGTTATTACTTCCTGCTTATTAAATGCTACTTAGCATTTTTGGGCTAATTATTTTTAATTTAAAATAAATTATTATTTACAGAGGAAAAATAATTGTCTCATTTTTTAAAGCAAAAAGAATGAGTGATTGATCGTTTTATGTGTTCCAGAAATGACAAAAATTTGTGTAAGAACTGAGACGGTCTCACGGATAGTATTTTGTGATATTTTATTTGAGTTAAATATGAAAAAATATTATTTTTTATGCTAAGAGTATTATTTTTTTATCGTGAATATCGGTAGGGTTGATCCGTCTCATATATAAAAATTCGTGAGATCGTCTCATAAGAAACATATTTTTCGATAATATAAACATGAGTGGGTCTCATGTGAGACCGCTTCACGGATCTTAATCTGTGAGACGAGTCAACTATACTCATATTTACAATAAAAAGTAATACTCTTAGCATAAAAAGTAATATTTTTTCATGGATGACTCAAATAAAAGATCTGTCTCACAAAGACGATCTCACTCTCACAAATACGATCTGTGAGATCGTCTCACACAAATTTTTGCCAATAAACATTATTAATATTTAATTATCATAAAAAGGAAAGAAAAAAATATAATAATAAAAGAAGGAGGGAAGAAAAAAAAGCTAGAGACAGCGAAGAAAAAGAAATATTAATGTGACTGCGTAATTTCTCTGCCTTAGAGTAGAACTGTAATGACATGGCTCACAAAAAATAAGAAAAACAGAAGAAAAACCTCATCTAGCAATAGCGGGGCAGCTCTTTCTCCATTCCTAGGACGCCACGCCCGACAACAAGCTGTAAGCAGCTCCGATTCCTCTGAATTTTTCTTGGATTATCGTTTGTTTTAGTGTTAATTTTTTTATATTTCACGCCTGAAGTTTGGAGGGATATTACTGTGTGATTATGGGTCTCAAGAATCTTGATTTTGTCCGCAGAGAACTTAGAATTACTTCAGGATGATTATTTGTATGCCTAATTCTTCTTTTCTTGTCATCTTGATATGCTCTTACTGAAGGTCTGTCCAGTTGGAAAAAAATGTTTTTATCTTTTTTTTTTCATGTGTATTTTGATGTCATGTAATGATTATTTTAAATTGTTGATTGATGAAAAGGATCGATGTGTGTGGATGTTTGCTCCATTTTGGTTTATGCAAGTTTTTTTTTTTATCTTTGGAACTCGATAATTTTGAGATTGCCATCTACAATTACTCATTTTTTAAAACTTGTTTTGCATTTAAAGTAAAGATTTATTCATTAAACACTAGCATCGTTCCAATCTCATATCTGTCTAGCATTGAGTAATCTCACATTCAGAATGAGCACCTGGGTTTGGTATCAAAGTATTATTTTGGGGACAAATAAAGGCTTCGGAGACCGCCAAATTGGAGCTATCTCTTGGAGACTTCAATTTGACAGAGTTGGAGTCAGAGGTGGTTACTTGTAATACTCTATTTCTTTTGGTGCTTAGTACCTAATGTTGTTGAATAATCATGGTGTTGATGTTAGTCTGTTCTACTCTGATATGCTCAAGGGACAGGCAACAAATATTAATAAAGACAAGAAGGTATCAGTTTCGGTGGTTTCGTCTATCTCAGGAATTTCATCGGAAGATTGGGATGCTTGCAGTCTTGATGCATCAGGTCCCGAGAAATTTAACCCTTTTCTTACCCATGGTTTTCTGTCAGCCCTGGAGGAGACACCGGCTGTGCAGTTAAGGTTAGAATTTAGAAATATCAACTTGTTTGCCTTGGCTCTTGCATAGTTTTTTTCTTCGTAACTACTTAGGTAAACAATGGATATACTTCATTTACACAAAGAAGATCCTTCGGCAAGTATCTTCATTTAACTTGTATACATAAGTATGGATGTTTCAATATTGCACTTGCAGTTCCTTTTTTTTTTTTGGAAAAAGGTGTAATATGTAGAATCAGAAACATAAATATGTTGCGATCTGATAAGATTCTGAAGCTATTTACTCAGCTTTTTGAGAGCCAAGAAAGGTATTAATTAAAGGAACCAGACTCCAGTTATGTTTTATAGCGTCGGTGGCTGATGAAAGCTCACGTCCATCTATTTACTGAATAATATCTTGATATTTCAATATGCCAGAAAACCATTAGGGTTCTTTATTATAAAATCTGCTCATTTTCTTCCGCTCTCATAATTTGCGTTTGCCCGCAAGATTGGCATAGTAATTGTCTCGTAGCCACTTCAGGAAACAGGATGGGTTCCGCAACATATCATTGCTAGGGATGACAGCAATAACATTTTGGAAGTGATTCCTCTCTACCTGAAAAGGTTTTGTTTATTCTTTCAGACTGTTTTGCAATCAACTGCTACAAACTAGTACTTGTTTTATATGATATATATACACACACACACACACACACACACACACACACACACAAAGGTTGTTACATACTGCAAACACCCTTTCTTTCTTTACTTGCATTTGTAATTGCATAGGACTGACTCCTTCATGTTTTTACCTAGCTCTCTTTTAATTGAATTCCGCAGCCATTCTTATAGTGAATATGTGTTCGATCATTCATGGGCAGACGCCTATTACAGTTATGGGTCAAGATTTTATCCAAAATTGCAATGCTGTGTGCCTTTCACTCCAGTGACCGGCCCAAGGATATTAGTCCGTAATACAATGTTCCGAGATAAAGTGTTTGATAATTTAGTCTCTGCTTTGTTGGAACTGACAGTTAAGGTAGTTACTTGCCCTAACCAACTCTCTCCAGACGTTCTAGTTACTTGCTAGTTGCTGATAAGCGTTTCAGCTTATATTGTTTCAGGATTTTTTTCCCTTCCCTGTATCGTCTTCTTTTCTTGCTCTCTGTCTTAGAGTACGAAATACACATTATTCGAATTTAGTTTTGAATATGTGTCATCTGTTTTGGAAACAAAAAAATTTTACACATGAAAATTTGCATTGTACGAGTGTGTTTTCTTGTGTCTACCTTAGTGCTCATCATTTTGTTAGAGCTCAGTGACCACTCTATTTCTGATACTGGCAAACTTTTGACTTTTGTAGATGGAATTTTGACTATGCACGTATATAAGATAAGGGAAAAACCATTATTCTCATCTTTTGAAAGTTTTTTGTTTAACCGCAATCTATGTCACAGGATTTCTGTAGATATTTAGGTCTCATATTGTTATCTTTCTCGTATGCTTCTCTTTCCATGGAGTGAAATCAAATCATTTCTTACTTCTCAATATTGAATGTAACAAGATTTATGTCCTTCCAGTTTCAAGTTTCATCGCTGCACATTACTTTTCCATCTTCAAGTGATTGTGGGAAATTAAAAGAGAGAGGTTTTCTGCAGAGGATAGGAATGCAGTATCGCTGAAAAAATCGTGACTACTGAAGGTAGGGTGCATCATGCTTATTTGCTAAATGAAATTGCTGTGAAGCTTATTTATGATACTTTTGAGATGATCCGTTGTTCTAGGCATTGAATTATGGGGATGTCGTCCTGATCTCAGTACCACTTTCTCGTAGCATGGCACTTCTACTAAAAGAATGATTTATGAAAATGGATATTTTGTTATGAATTTATGGTGTTGCTTCACAGTTTTGATGATTTCTTAATGGACATGAAGCAAAGTAAGAGGAAAAATATTCTTCAGGAGCGTAAGAAGGTGTGCTTAGGCTTAATTTTTAGTATCTTCCTTTAATTTTTTAATCATGTCATGTCCTGAATTCTTGACCATAACACTTCAAATTTTAGTCGTTGATCTACGAAGTTATTCCTTGAAATGTAGTCAGTTTCCGCATATGCATTTTGCATGCTGGTATATATGCCAAGGTAAAATGACATTTTGATGCTTGTTAGACACAGGTGGGACTTGTAAACATTCATTTTAAGAGCCTTAGCAGCCGTTATTTTTGCTTAATAAACTCTTAATGATATAAAGCAAGTTACTCCCAAGGAATTTATTGGCATCGCCTTCTGATTTTAGCAACTGTAGTTTTTTGAGGCATTAAAAATTTTTCCTGTTCATGATGCATTTAAAATTTCAGTAATTTATCTAGAAGTCGAAAACTCGAAAAATATTACCAGAGGATTTTTGAATAATGAAGTGTTACTGTTGCAGAATATTTATTGTGATTGCACTACACTTCTACTTTAGAAGCTAGGAACAACTTGTGTAAAAAATTAATGAAGTAAGGTGTTAAGTTTACAACAGATATGCCTCAAAAAGCCACTAACTTCTGTATGCATTTACTAATATTTAATGTAAAGTTCAAAATCTGTACAAACACATTGAGCATGATGGCCATTTTAATGTCTTCAATTACTGTCAAGTCATGTGATAAGGGACAAACTGTTTGATCTTTTCTTTTTCCTTATGAATTGATTTAAAAATTGGGGAGACATTGTGCCTAATGGTTATATCAGCCTGGTTATAAAAAAATGTTTTGATAGCTCGTGGTCTCAATGTCGCTGCAAAAGTTGCTAGTAGTGTGCATGTTTTCCATCTTGCAGATTTCTGCCCAAAATTTGAGTATGAAACGACTATGAGGATATGAAATTAAGGTATGAAGTCGATTGGCTCCTTTCAAATTCAGTACAAAATGATATCTGTGCAGAATTGCCTGATTCTATTTTTCGTAAATTGAAATTGTGTGAATCCTGTCAGAATATAATGTTGAGGAATTACTACAAATGCATTCATTCAAATAATCAAATTTTCAGTGTAAATATCTTGTTTAGATCCTCACTTTTGTTTGTTGCTTATATTTACAGGCTAAGCACTGGGAGACTTTCTATAAGTTCTACAGGAATACCACAGATAATAAGTTGGTTTTTTCAGCCATCTTTGCATAAAGTATTATAGTTTCTGGTTCAAGATGGTGATTATGCATGGAATTCCATTTATAATTTTTTTTTTAAAACTAATATGTTCAGGTGGGGCAGTGCTTATCTGACAAGACATTTCTTCCACAATATGGCTTCAAAGATGGGTGATCATGTGCTACTTGTTACTGCAGAAGAAGGGGATGAACTTATAGCAGGAGCCCTTAATCTCATCGGAGGAGATACCTTATACGGGCACTTGTGGGGATTCGTCCCTCGTGCATACTACCCAAATTTGCATTTTGAAGCGTGTTACTATCAGGTTTCCCTTTTTCTCGTTATTCTGCGGGAATGTTTCACTTTTTCGATTTTTATCTTTTAATGTTTAATTAGGATAACATTTTTTTTTCTTCTAGGAATATAGTATTTGTTTGTGGACTGCTTCATCTTTGAGACAACAGATGGCTTCAGATTTTGTACCAAATATAACAAGTTTTCTTTTTGGCCGAGGGAAAGGGGGGAGGGAGGTGAAGGGGGAAGATAGGGAGGGGAGTGGTTCAAAATCTAAATTTCCTTCAAAGGATAAATTATTGAAACCCATGTTTCACTCGTGTTTGTTCATACAGGCTATAGATGCAGCTATCGAACTTAATCTTGACAAGGTAGAGGCTGGAGCACAAGGTGAGCATAAAATTCAGAGGGGTTATCTGCCAGTGGAAACCTACAGCTTGCACTATATTCTGGATGAGGACTTTAGGAAAGTCTTATCCAATTTCTTGGTACGAGAAAGTGTTCAGGTAATTGCACATTATCTAGAAAGTCAAGGAGCAATTTTCGTTACTTGTTGCTGGATCGTACATAAACTTAGGCGTCCTCCAAAAGTGTGCAGCACCCACATATGAGTAAATCTTGTGTGAATATGGCGAAAATAATATTTGTTGTTCCCTTTTCTATACTGTCCGTTCTTCCTATTTTGAAGCTCGAAGTTGGGATCTATATGCTCACAAAGAGCATTGATACCACTAGGTTAAGTGGGATCCTTTAGAAGGTGATCGATTGATTAATGACACCTCTTGCAAGCATTAAGCTTATAGTCGTTCTGGATTTTTATGAATTTGTTTCTCCGGTACTAACTCTTGTCGATTAACTTCTACACAGGTGGAACGTGTTATGAATTTCTTATCTGATTCTGGTCCATTCAAGGGTGATGTTTCTTGAAAAGGCGGAGTATCAAGCCGAAGGAATGGCGATGTTTTTTGTAGTATGAAACATATTTTCTCTACCAAATTGATCAAAACGTTCAGAAATGGAATAGCAAGTTGATCGAGAAAGGTACTTGGTCCATACAAACTAGGAAATGGAATCCATTCAAGAATTTGTCTATATTATTTTACTGGAGACAAATGCTATGTATCTGTATATCGAATAAGCATATCATGATGCAGAAATTGCTACCTTGGCTCTGTACATCAACTACCTGAGTTTTAAGACAACCATAATAAGTGGTGTCTTTTTTAAACAACATTGCATCCCCTCTCTTATTTTCTAAATAATGCAAACTTGAAGGCAAAAACTTGTGCAAGACGGTTTAACGGGTCGTATTTTGTGAGACGGATCTGAATATTATTTTTGTTGTGTCGTGAGATCGTCTCACAAGAGACTTACTCAAACATGAAAGCTTTTAAGTTGCTAGCCATNTTATAACATTGTCACTTTTATTTTATTATTATCATTTTTTAAGCTTACAACGAAATTTTTGAGATCGAAATCTCGTATCAAATTTAAAAATTTTATCCAAATAAATTATAAATCATATATAACTTTGTTTTCATTCTATTTCAATTTTACCCATCAAGCACAAAATTTTGAATTTAATTTAACCGTGATTCATCCAAATGTGATAAGATAGTGACATTTTATTTTATTTTTTAATAAAAAAATCCATGGACCTCGATTTATAGTTTATTTGACGTCAAAATCTTAAATTTGATACGAGATTTCTGTCTCAAAAGTTTTATTGTAAGCTTAAAAAATGATGATAATAATAATAATAAATTAAAAGTGACAATGATATAAAAATAAACTTGATTTTTTAAGAATATAAATATTTATTAAAAAAGTAATGATGCATGGGTCGTATCATTAATGCTATGGGATCGTCGCCTCTCACAAAGCTATTTGACTGCCGCTTCCCGCATAACCTTTAACAATGTCAACCAAAGCATCAGATATCTTACGACAAAATTCAAAATCTCTCCGTGCGGCCGTACGTCGAACAGCCAGTTCGACCCATTCAAGATTATTCGCGGACCCACGTTCCTTCTCATTTCTCTTACGCCCTCTTGATTTCCATATTTATATTGATCGTTTTATTCTTCGATTCTAGTGTATTCATGTGTTCTAGGCCCGGGAATCAATTGTTTGGATTTTGTATTTCCTTTTCTTCTGAATTCTCTTTTGGGTATTTTGATGATCCACGTTTTCAGCTAGTCGAGGTTGGTTGCTGAAGATCCTAATCAAACTCGGAGTGGTGGCATGAATATTAAAGATTTAAATTTTCTTTTTTGGGTCCGGATCCTCTCGACAATACTCAATTCTTTATGCAATTTCGAGTCTCGATTGATAGTAGTCTGATTTCGCCTCGCCCACTTTTGAGATGGGATTTATTACTGAAGCGGGTTTTGAATTTTGTTAATTGGGGTTTTGAGAATTCAATCTTGATGAAGTCCTGATACGGTAAAACGAAATAGAAATATTCAATCTTGAGCTGTTGGTTGGATAATAAGTTTGCACGATCAAGTGGAGCGATTAGAAATAGAAGCGAAGAGTAGAAAAACGGGAGGAAATGGCAAAGAACAGGGAGAAAGATGAAACGGAGAAAGGATTTAATTCATCGGTGATGGCTGGGGTGGACTCATCAATCAGTTTGTTGAAACTGGTTTCAACTTTGATAGTTTTTGTAGTGGGAGTAGTTATAGGTCTAGTTTCTAGTTCTCACATTAATCATTATTTAACCATCCAAGACGATCAGTTTACTTTTAGCCGTAGTTACATAGATTCAATGCAGTTTAGTGTTGAGACTCCTCAGATAGAGGCTCAATGCGAAAGGGAAGATTGCCATATTATAGATAGTTTCATCAGACCGAGGAATTTGAACCATGGGATGACAGATGGAGAGTTGTTTTGGAGGGCATCGATGGTGCCTCAAAAGGAAGAGTTTCCTTTCAAGAAAGTGCCGAGGGTGGCATTCATGTTCTTGACAAGAGGTCCATTACCGATGTTACCGCTGTGGGAGAGGTTCTTTAAGGGCCAAGATGTGGAAAAGTATTCCATTTATTTGCACACTCATCCAAGGTTTGATCTAAATGTGACCAAGGACTCTGTTTTCTACAATCGACATATCCCTAGTCAGGTACAATTTCATGAGAAACTACACATTTTTCAGTAGATTGCTGTGGCATTAAAACATTTTGGTGTGATACCTGTGGAGAATGCTCAAGTGTTTTGTTTGTTTAGTATTTGTGATTGTTCCATTTTACTTTGTTATTATTCTTTTATGTGCAAGATATCATGTGTATAGGATACCAGTTTGCACTGGATTGGAAGTACACAGTGGCTTTACTTTTTCATCTGAGTGTTAGAATTTAGAAAGATAGACAAGGGACGATTATAGTTGCATGCAATCAAAACATGTAATTGAGAGATCACACCATATCTTGCAGTGCTTTCTTAAATTTCCTGTGGCATGCGAAAAATTGATGATTTTTGCAGACTAACTGAATGAATTTTTGTGCTGATATATATTGTCATTGACATATTTCAAAATTTAGATCCTCGTTTTTCCGTTCTGCTGTTTCAAGTTACTAATTATCTATGCCACTGTGGGGAGGACAACTCTTAAAGTTTACCACTGTTCTTTTCTTCGTATTAACCTCAACAAATCCCATCTATTTGCAGGGTGTCGAATGGGGATCAGTATCCCTAGTTGATGCAGAGAAACGACTTTTGGCAAATGCCCTTCTCGACTTCTCAAATGAGCGGTTCATTCTGCTATCAGAGAGTTGTATCCCAGTTTACAACTTCCCAATTATCTACAGTTATCTAATCGAATCAACCCATAGCTTTGTACAGTCGTACGACGATCCTTCTCGTTATGGTCGTGGCAGGTACAGCCGTAGCATGAGACCTGACATTAAGCTTGCCAACTGGAGAAAAGGGTCTCAATGGTTCGAACTTCATCGTACTCTAGCAATCAAGATAATTTCTGACACCAAATATTACAGAATCTTCGAGAAGTATTGTACGCCTTCTTGCTATCCTGACGAGCATTACATTCCGACCTTTTTGCACATGTTCCATGGTTCCCTTAATGCGAATCGAACCATTACCTATGTTGATTGGTCGCAGATCGCCCCGCATCCTGCATCCTTCTCCGCTGTTAACATAACAGAAAGTTTCATACAGTCAATTAGGAATAACGGCACATTGTGTTCATACAACTTTGAGAAGACACATATTTGTTACCTCTTTGCAAGAAAATTTGATGCCAGTGCTTTGGAACGTCTATTGAATGTCACTTCAAAGATTATGGGATTTTAGATAATTTGATGTTACAGGGATTAGGGTCCTGTTATACACCCTTTTCTTACAAGGTTTTGCAGACCTCTTGAATGTAAATGGGAGCCGAATTGGACGGTAATACTTTTATATTTTATTAGTTCAAGCTCGAATATAGGAAGAACAATAAAATTAACTGATGCGGGCATGAATTTTACTTAAAAGAGTTATTAAAATTTTTCAAAAGGAAAATTTAAGAATCATTTTTTTTAGAGGTTGTAAACACTTATTTTCAAACAAATTCAATCGAACTTGATATTAGCTTCTTTGTTATTTTCATATTTGAGTTTGGGAACGTTTTAAAGTTTGAGTAGGTTTCTTGTGAGAAGGTCTCACGAATCTTTATATGTGAGACGGGTCAACCCTACAGATATTTACAATAAAAAGTAATACTCTTAGCATAAAAAGTAATATTTTTTCATGGATGACTCAAATAAGAGATCCGTCTTACAAAATACGACCCGTGAGATCGTCTCACACAAGTTTTTACCTATTTTTTATTGTTGTTAACCCTAAGGCCTAAACTATATTACAAAGAGATTATTGGATTTTTGAGATTATATATAAGACAAGATTTCTTTAAAATTATATCAAAACTCTCATGACTGCTCAAAGAAAGTTTGGCAGATATAGGGGTGTCAAAATGCAACACGACCCGTCAACCCGACACGACCCAACACGAAAAAAATCAGGTTCGGGTTGAGTTCGGGTTGTGTGGGTTCGGGTTAGTGCTGGGTTAGACGTGTTTCGGGTTGGGTCGCGGGTTGACCAGAAAACTTTTTTTTTTAAAATATTACCTATATTTTTATATATTGTATGTTTGAACAAAATTTATTGTATATTTATATGTTAAATTTTCATCATTTAATATTTGTTTTGTATATTTTTATTTTTTTAACAATTGTTTATTTGATTTAGTAAATATACTTTTAATTTTTTACAATTAAACTTTCAAATTTAAATCAGAAATTTTATTATTATGTGTTTAAATTAAAATAATATTATTATTTTTTATTTTTTCGAATTTTTTTCATTAATTTTTTTTAAAAAAATAAATAACTTTCGGGTTAGGCGGGTTAGACGGGTTGATTCGGGTTAGACGGGTTCGTGTTCGGATTGGGGGTTTTCGGGTTGCTTCGGGTTCGGGTTGAAAAAATAAAAAAAATTTCGCGGATTGACCCGAAACCCGACCCACCCGACCCGATTGACACCCCTAGGCAGATATTATTCATATGAGTAGTATTCTCATCCACTCAGCACATGGTCATTCATCCATACATTATGGTTGAATGAGTGATTTTGATTTATTTACTCAGCACACATGTCACGTGTTGAGTGGATAAAGACAATATTCATAGGTAGCATGAACAAAACCCTTAAAGAGATTGGTGCATTTGCCAAAAGTAGTTTTGATAACCGATTATAAATTAAATTATGTTAAAATACAAAGTAACATGCCAAATGTATATGCTGAAAAAGAAAATCTATGAAGCAGATAGAATATTTATTTCACCAGCTAACAAAAAAAACTCCAGCTGGCCTGGCATGGTTTTCTTGATTCAAGAAATCAATTTTTTTTATATCGCTACTTTTTTTATTTATATATATCCACTTGTAGAGTACGCAAGGCCAAAAGTAGTTCCAACGATGTAAAATACTTCACATCTGCCTTTTTAGATCAACTATTTTGTATTATTAACCTGTCTGTTAACGGCCATTTTCAACCACAATTTTTTCACAAGTTGAAGAAATATATATGATAACAGAAACAGCCACCAAATCTCACTAAAACTGCTTTGTTGCCCTTTGTACAATCTTTGACAAGAGTTGATGAATACGAGAAATGAAACTGGTTGGTTTAACTTCGAGTAAATAACAAGTCATATATGCAGAAATTTCTAGAAAAGTGTAATTTCCGGAAGGTAAATGTATGATATTTGTGTGTTTATTTATTTACATTATATAACGGTCGTGAAAGAAGGATGCTTTATCTTCCGTTCTACTGCCGTTTGGGTTATTGTCATTGTTATTGTTGTAAGCCATTTTCCAATGGCCTACCACTGACAACTCCACTCTTTATCTTTCATTTAATAATATATACAGACACATTCATTCCTCACCACTAACAACAATTATCAAATCATTAATGGCACATTTAATTTATCAGCGACATATAGCATTCTATACACCTGTACATTCTTTGCAAACGTAGCGGTTTTGTTTTTGTCAACTGGGTCGGGGACTTTATGGAGTGGTGATGTTGAAGCTAAAATTTTTGGTGATTCTTTGTAACTTACGGACAGAATTTATATAGATTTGCCATTTGAGAAGTCTTGACCAAAGGTTTGATTTTTGGGGAATTCTTGAATGTGGGCTTTATCAGAGTGGATTTTTTAGCTTTCTCGGAGATAGATCTGTTTCTAAAGTTATTTTTTTCCCCGTCCGTGGTGGTGATATAACGATGGGTTTTTCAAGATCTGGGATTTGAAGGTTTCTCTTGTGTGTCTAAGAGTCTAAGGTAGGTAACATCATGAACAGATTTTTGAGAAGGTCTTTTCTCCAATTTCTTTTTTGCAATTTTTTTTTTTAAAGTTCTAGTTGTGTAAATTCAATTAATGGGAACATTTTCTCATCTTAGTTCCGTGTGGTACTATGTTGCAAGCAGTGATATAGGACATGATATATATAATCTTGGATCTTGTGTACATCGCATTGGTGTACTTATTTGTGTTTGACTGTTTTTGTATGGTTATTTTTACCTTTTCTTCCCAACACTAGTATTTAATTCCTAATTAGTTTCTTGTGTGTAGGACTTAGCTGATTAATAACTACCTTTGGTATAATATTTCTGTAAAGAACTTAGGGATAGGACGGGATTGAGAATTATTACAATCTGATGCCATGGTCTCAATTTAATGCTTGTTTGTGCTTGCCAAACTTGAACACAATTTTGGTGTCCTTTGTGCAGAATCTACAGGTGGTTTGAGCATCCTAAAGAATAATGTCTTCTAATCTTGATGCACAACTCTCGAAGGGTTCCGGCATCTTCGGTCTCAAGGTCTGGAAAGTTATTGGAATTATTGTTGGGTTCTTGATTGTGGTAATCCTGTTTGTGTTAACATTTTATCTTACCTCACGTAAGAAATCAAGAAAAGCTCAAGCAAAACTTCCTGTTAGCCAAATACCTACGGTTTCAAAGGAAATTAAAGAAGTAAGAGTAGAGCAGATATCAACTGATGGATTTGTTCCACGTGATGGAATTCTTCTCACGATTCGTGACAAATCAAGTGACAAAGAATCAGACAAGGTTTTGGTCCATTTAGGAATGCCTAAAGCAAAGAATTCAGATAACAGTAGTCAAACTGGTTCCTTCCATAATGTTGATAAAGATTATTGTGGATCACAATCCGGAGATGAAGGGAGTTCCGGGACTTTTACCGTATATAAGCCTTCTTCGTCACATCCGATAACTGCGCCATCTCCTCTAAGTGGCCTGCCTGAATTTTCTCATCTGGGTTGGGGTCATTGGTTTACTTTACGTGATCTTGAGCTTGCAACAAATAGATTTTCGAAGGAAAATGTTATAGGAGAGGGTGGATATGGAGTTGTTTACCGAGGACAGCTCACTAATGGTGCTCCCGTGGCCATTAAAAAGCTCCTCAACAACCTGTAAGTTTAGAATATATTTTGTGATATTTTATGTTCTTTATATGTAGTCATTGTTTACTTTTCTACTAAGATAACTTTTTAATCTCTCTCTATAAATTTGTGTTTATATCTATCTAATCCAGAGGTCAAGCAGAAAAAGAATTTGGGGTGGAAGTTGAAGCTATCGGCCATGTGCGTCACAAAAATTTGGTTCGGCTTTTGGGATATTGTATCGAAGGAACTCATAGGTATACATGTGCATAAAATCTTGTCCAGTTTTTGTCCATGATAGAGTTCCTTTTTTTCCCTATAGATTTCCATTCTTTAACTATTTCTCTGTAAACTTGGTAATTCACGGTAGAGTTCCTTTCTTTGCTATTTCGCTTAGCTCCTTTGAGTTTGTCCATTGTCATTCAACGCACACAGATACATTATATAATGTTTTCCCTTTAGCAGGGTACCTTGTGATTCCTTTTAGAATATTATTTATATTAAAAAGTCCTTGTAGTCTAATGAACCCATGGTATAGAGCCTTAGCAGACAATCATAACAACATATTAGTTTCTGAAATCGAACAGAGAGAGATGGAGGGATCGGTGGAAACATGCACCGTAATTCTTATTCTCAAAGTGATTAGGTTACAATGTTTAAATAAAGAAACAAAGCGATAAGATAAACCAATCCTAGGAACTTAAAATACAAAGATAACATAATCAAAGATCCTATGAACTAATAAAAAATAAGATGAGATATGTTGGTTAAGATGAGATATTTTGTTCAACACTCCCCCTCAAGGTGGGTCGTATAGATTTATCATTCCCAGCTTGGAAGATAATTCAGCAAATGTGGGACGGAACATAGCCTTTGTCAGTATGTCAGCTAGTTGAAGTTGAGAAGGAACGTAGGTGACAGTAATAATCCCATCTTCAATTTTTTCGCTAATGAAGTGACGGTCTACCTCAACATGTTTCGTCCTATCATGGTGTACCGGATTCTTGGATATGCCGATGGCTGCTTGATTGTCACATAACACTTCAACTGGGGAATTTTCTTCCACTTTTAACTCTGTTAACAATCTTCTGAGCCACATCCCCTCACATATCCCATGGGCCAATGCCCGAAATTCAGCTTCAGCACTACTGCTGGCAACGACAGGTTGTTTCTTACTTCTCCACGTTACAAGGTTTCCCCATACAAATGTACAATATCCTGACGTCGAACGTCAGTCTGTAGTGGATCCAGCCCAATCAGCATCGCTGTATACCCTTGTTCTTCGGTGGTAGTCTTGCTAAATAGGATTCCTTTACCAGCGGACCCTTTGAGGTACCTCAATACTCGATATGCAGCAGCCATATGTTCCTCGGTTGGTTTGTTCATGAATTGACTGATAACACTAACCACAAATCCAATATCTGGTCGTGTATGTGCCAGATATATTAATTTTCCCACTAGTCTTTGATATCTTCCTTTGTCTACTAAGAGATCGTCCCCTTTGTCACCAAGTTTGACATTCGAATCCATCGGAGTGTCTGTAGGCTTACACCCTAACATTCCTGATTCTTTCAGAAGATCAGTAACATATTTGCGTTGAGAAATAAATATTCCAGCAGAAGATCTGGCTACTTCCATCCCTAGAAAGTATTTGAGATGTCCGAGGTCTTTCATCTCAAATTCCCTACTGAGGAGGAGTTTCACATGATTGATTTCTTCTTTATGATTCCATGTTAGTACAATGTCATCCACATAAACAATAAGAATTGAACTTTTACCTTCCCCAGAGTGTTTCACAAATAAGGTGTGATCGGTCTGACATTGAGAGTAGCCATCGTTTTTTAACACTTTCATGAATCGATAAAACCAAGCTCTAGGAGATTGTTTGAGTCCATACAGGGACTTCCGCAACCTGCACACCTTGTTAACTGGTATGTGAGAAGCAAAGCCAGGAGGTATTTTCATGAAGACTTCTTCCTCAAGATCACCATTAAGAAATGCATTTTTGACATCAAGTTGGTACAATGGCCAGTCAAGGTTAACAGCGAGTGATAGGAGGACTCGGACAGTGTTAAGTCTAGCAACAGGAGCAAATGTTTCTTGGTAGTCGATGCCGTATGACTGAGTATATCTCTTGGCTACAAGTCGAGCTTTTAAACGTTCTATACTCCCATCAGATTTATGTTTGACTGTGAAAATCCACTTGCACCCAACCGGTTTTTTTCCTGATGGAAGATCAGTGATGTCCCATGTGTTGTTCTTTTCTCATGCCTTTATTTCATCAGACAGCAATTTTCCATTTTGGATCATTTAAGGCATCTTCTATAGTGGAGGGAATCTGAACCTGATCTAGATTGGAAAGAAAGGCACAATATGCAGGTGAAAAACGCTTAAATGAGACGAAGTTGCCTATAGGATGTTGTGTGCATGATCGAGTTCCTTTTCGTAGTGCAATAGGCCTTTCATCAAAATTATCAACAAGCTCACTGTTGTTCATCACATGAGTATCAGTAAGGGTTAATTCTTGTGAGTGTGTACCTGGATTTATCATTGGGGAGATGTCATCAGCAGCCTGAATTTGTGCGGGCATTTGTATAGTCTCTTGATGATGCTTTCTACGAGAATATGTGTGAATTGGCTCATGGAGGTTAAGTTTTCTATGATCCGGAGGTGAGTCTATTGGTTGATCCGGAGGTGAGTCTATTGGTGTAGTAATAGATGTGAGATGCTCTATATGAGGGATGGATGGGAATGTGGGTTCCCAACTGCTTTGTTCATTGATGGTTGACTCCCCCTGAAAGGAAGAGCCGGGGTAGAATGGCTGAGATTCAAAGAACGTGACATCCATAGAAGTGTAGTATTGTTTCGTGGCGGGTGAATAGCATTTGTACCCTTTCTGGCGTGGAGAATAGCCAAGAAAGATGCATTTGATAGCACGAGGTTCAAGTTTATTACGGTGATGTGAGTGTATGTGGACAAAGGACGAACAACCAAACACTTTAAGAGGAATATCATGGATTAAATGAGGAGAAGGATAAGTTTCTAGGAGGGTCTGGATGGGAGTTTTAAATTGCAGTATCCTTGAGGGCATTCTATTTATGAGATAAGTGGCAGTTAATATCGCATCACCCCAATGGTAATTAGGAACATTTGAGGTAAAGAGTAATGCACGAGCAACCTCAAGAAGATGGCGATTTTTTCGCTCAGAGACTCCGTTTTGTTGAGGGGTATACACACACGAGCTTTGGTGAATAATCCCATGTGATTGCAGATAACTCCCCAGCACAGAGTTGAAATAATCACGGGCCCTATCAGTGCGTAGCACACGAATATGAGACGAAAATTGGGTTTTGATCATTGAATGGAAATGTTTAAAGATCTGAGTACTTTCGGATTTATTTTTCATGAGGAAGACCCACGATAGTCGTGTGTGATCATCAATAAATAAGATAAACCAACGAGTCCCGTTAAGGTTGGGGTTGTTGGATGGCCCCCAAATATCACTATGGATAAGAGAGAATGGCGAAGATGGTTTATAACAATTGGGTCTAAAAGTTGTGCGAGTGTGTTTTGAAAACTGACATATATCACAATTAAATGGAATCGACATTTTATTACGAAATAAATCCGGAAACAATTTCTGAAGATACAATGGATTTGGGTGACCTAAACGGTAGTGCCATAAAACAATATCCTTGATCTTATTAGAACTTAAAGCAGAAACAGAAACAGAGTGAGGTACTGATTGTGAGGCAGATGGTTGGTCCGAGGCCGCATCAGTCTTGAGAATGTACAATCCCCCAGAAAGTTCAGCACTGCCAATCGTCTTCCCCGATGCCACATCCTGGAACACACAAGAATTACCCAAAAACTTAGTCAGGCAGCCAAGCTCATGATTCAATTTACTAACAGACAGTAAATTACAAGCAAGATCGGGTACAAACAAAACTGAATGAAGACATATATCCTTAGTTAATTGAATGGAGCCACAACCAGTCACGGTGGATAGAGAACCATTGGCTATTCGTACTGTGTTAGGGGCGTTGCACTGCTGGAAATTATGAAAGTAGTTGAGGCACCCAGTCATATGGTCAGATGCGCCCGAGTCAATTATCCAACAGGATGACATATCATGCTGTGAAGATGTAAATGAGGCAATACCTGAATGGGCCATATTACCAGTGCTGCTGAGAGACGGAATGGGTGTGTTAGAAGGTTGTCCAAACAACTTCTGGAGAGCATCAAGTTGCTCCTTCGTGAAGGGTTGTTGCTCTGAAGTTGGAGGATCAACAGCAGCTGTGTTCGCACGTCGTTCTCTTGCTGGTTTCCAATCGGCAGGCTTCCCATGAATTTTCCAGCATGTATCCAGTGTATGTGTAGATTTTCGGCATTTTGGACGCCATGGACGACTTTGCTTGGACTAGCCATTGCCGGGTGAATTTGGAATCATGCGCATGGGAAGCGATGTTGGGCAGCCAGGGCAGATGCGTCCACAGAGGAAGGAAAATCTGCCGTTGTCAACATAATCTTCCGACGGCTCTCTTCATGCCGAACAACAGAAAAAACACCTCGAAGGCTTGGTAAAGGTTTAGTGCCCAGAATTCTCCCCCGTACGTCGTCGAGTGATGGGTTGAGGCCAGACAGAAATCTGAATATCCGCCGCTGCTCAACAACACCACGAAATCGGTCACCATCTGCTGGACACTCCCACTCATGTACTTCGAAGAGATCTAATTGCTGCCATAGACGAGTAAGAGTGTTGAAGAAATCAGTGACCGAAGACTCGCCTTGGCGGAGATCTTGCAACCGGCATTCAATAGCAAATAATTCGGAGGTATTATCTTTGCTGGAGTATGTATCTCTTGCAGCGTCCCAAATTTCCTTGGCACTGCTATAGAGGAGGAAATTCTCTCCTATCTCGGTTGTCATGGAATTTATTAACCATGACATAACCATGCAATTCTCTGAATTCCACGTCCGAGATTTCGGATCCTCAGAGGCTGGACATAGTGCTTCACCGGACAGGAAACCATCTTTCCCACGGCCACAGATAAAGAGTCTGACAGATTGAGACCACTGTAAATAGTTCTTGCCATTCAATCGATGACAAGTGATTGGTACCGACGGAAAATCAATTGCCGAGGGATTGGATTCTGGTGGCAGGGATATTTTTGGAGTTGCCATGCCGTGTTTGGTCATCTATAATCCGATGGCTCTGATACCATGAAATCGAACAGAGAGAGATGGAGGGATCGGTGGAAACATGCACCGTAATTCTTATTCTCAAAGTGATTAGTTTACAATGTTTAAATAAAGAAACAAAGCGATAAGATAAACCAATCCTAGGAATTTAAAATACAAAGATAACATAATCAAAGATCCTATGAACTAATAAAAGATAAGATGAGATATGTTGGTTAAGATGAGATATTTTGTTCAACAGTTTCTATATTTGTTTCTTTGATAATCGCTCTTTCTTAACATCTTAAATTGCTCTTGCTGAACTTAATCTTATCGTTTTAGGATGCTAGTTTACGAGTACGTAAACAATGGCAATTTAGAACAGTGGCTCCATGGAGCAATGCGGCACCATGGATTTCTTACTTGGGAGGCTAGGATAAAGGTTCTCCTAGGCACAGCTAAAGCGTAAGTTGGTTGAGCTGTTTTATTTACTATTCTTACTTTCTTTGATTTAATTTTCTTCTCCACTCGTAACATGTGTTATATATCTTTCAGTCTTGCCTACTTGCATGAGGCAATTGAACCCAAAGTCGTTCACCGAGATATAAAGTCAAGCCACATTCTGATAGATGAAGAATTCAATGCCAAGGTCTCTGATTTTGGTCTGGCTAAGCTGCTTGGTGCTGGAAAAAGCTACATCGCCACCCGAGTCATGGGTACCTTTGGGTTAGTTCTTTTATAAAATGTTTTTCTCATTGTCTGTTGAGATATTGATCTGTTACCATTTGTGCTCAGCTATATCAAAAAGTTGTATCAAAATTGTTGGAGAGCAACAACTACCTTGTTGTACTATGTCACTGTTTGCAGCGCATAGTGATCAAAGATAGTGCTAGGGTTGCTATACCACACAGAAAATTTGAGTTGTATTATTACATTGGCTACAACTTTTAGTACAATGGCATACCCTACGTCCTACAGGTCGTTTAGATGAGTTAAGAAACTAGAGAAGGCAAGTAGATAGTCCCGTAAATAGAAAAAATTCAAATATCATATTTAATTTTTTTTCTAAAATCGGAAATTAATCTCTTGAAACACATTAATTTGTCTTTCCAAACTAAATTCTTGAGTCAACCTCCATTGGATCAAACATTCTTCATGCCTTGAGTTTGTACTTAAATATTTCTCAGGTACGTGGCTCCAGAATATGCAAATACCGGACTTTTAAATGAAAAGAGTGATGTTTATAGTTTTGGGATTGTGCTGTTGGAAGCAATTACTGGAAGGGATCCGGTAGACTATGGACGCCCTGCATCAGAGGTATTAATCAGTTGTTCGCACTTACGCATTGTTATCGCTATGTGGTCTAGTTGCATTTTGTGAAACTTTCAATTACAGGTTAATCTAGTTGACTGGTTGAAAATGATGGTTGGAAGTAGGCGTTCAGAGGAAGTGGTAGATCCAAACATTGAGATGAGGCCATCAACTCGCGCCCTTAAAAAGGCCCTTTTGACTGCTTTGAGATGTGTTGACCCAGATTCTGACAAGAGACCTAGGATGACCCAGGTTGTCCGGATGCTTGAATCTGAAGAATATCCCATACCAAGAGAGGTCAGTTCTGCAATTTTTGAAGCAAAAATTTCAAGTGATCTTGTTTGCCATCTCTGCTCTTAGAGTTAAAACTTTTAGTTTAAACTTTTAAGTTGCTGTTTGGACAAAGTTTATATCCCTTCGAAAGATGCTTCTTTCATGCATTTCTTGAACCGCAAAAACTTTTAAGATTCGACCTCAGCTTGTTAAAAAAATAATATTTTAAAAGACTACTTTCTCCACTATTTTCGAACATAAATCTGTTTCTGCTTTTTCTAAAGTACTGCTTAAGTCAACATCAAATGCTTTTGCATCAAAACTCGCCGTATATCTGTATGAAATTGTCACTGCCTCTAGCTTTAGAAAACCATGTATCGTTTGTGCAGATAGTTAATGAATTGGAATTTCTTCATTGTTCACTTAATTAATGCATTGTCTGTTATTCCTCTGTGCGTTGTGTTCACATCACTTCAAATAAACTCGACCTGGTGGGTTGTAAATTATGCCAACTTTATTTCCTTGAAATGTCAATACTCAAACTCGATTTTCTTGTAAAGCTCATTGATTTTATACTTGTAATAAGCTCATACTAGGATGTTTTATCCCTTGTCCTATATCACCCTTAAGTTATCATTATTCTTGGATTCTCTAGGATCGAAGGCACAGAAGAACTCGAGCAAGTAGCCTAGGAAATGACCATCAGCAGGACAATTCCGACACCGATAAAAGTGACAACCAAGACCTAAGGACAGAAAGTTCAAGAATTTCTTGAACATAAACCAAAGACTCACTTCCATTCCCCATCATCAATCTTTTGACCTGCAGTGGACTAGTTCTGACGAAAAAAATCGATCTGTGTGATGCATTATTTGCTCAAGAAGATGCAGCCTAAACTCACTGGTCGGTGAAATTAGTGAACTATATATATATGTAAAGGTTAGAAGAGGATTTCGTATTCCGTTCTTTCTTTCTTTGTTCTTAAATATGTATTTCCTCTTCTCCCAGCATTCATGTTTTTGTATTTATAAGTAGTTAGCGATGGGATTGACATTTATGATGGTTATCAGGCCTGAGACAAACAGGGGTGGTGTTTACATCTATACTGATTCTTTCTTTAGCTATTTAATATTGTTTTCTACAGTACGTATATTCAGGAACAGTTATTTTTTCCACAAAAAAAAAATTAAATAATAATCGTATCCTCGTGATTTTAAATAAAATGCTAATATCCAATATGCACAGGGTTAGAAATGGCTCGAGATATTCAACAAATCTGATCTGTACAATAACAGTGAAGTTCGGGATGATAATGAAGAAGTAAAACATCACTACTCCCCCTAATCGTAAATCCAAGTTCTCACATTTAATAGAAGGTAAGACACTTGGATCCATTTGCTTCACAACGAAAATGAAAGAGAGAGCAATGCAGTCAGTAGCCACAAATGTACCCTGTCACGACTTAAAGAGAAGTGCAGGATGCACGAGCAAGTTTCTTGAAAATGTGGACTCGTCCCAGAAAGAGGAGAGAATATAATGTTATTTTACATGTTACGTGCCAAGTCACCTAGGCAATTCGAGGTCTGGCCTTTGGTCGAGGGCGTCCATTGTCGAATCATCAGGAAATGCATCTGGATAGGCAGATAATAACTTCGCTTTCAGGCTCCTAAGATTTAAAAACAAATTAGAAGGGCAAACTATTTTGACAAGCATGTAGGCTTTACTTGTTTCTGGAAAAAATGTGTCATGCAGTTGAACATAGCTAAGCAAAATAACAATAGGCAATGGGCAAAGAACAATGAGGTGATCCTTTTGAAACAATCCAAAATAAAATATAAGGCAGTATGTCAATTTTGCTTCCTGTAGATTAAGCATGCCATNGGGGGGGGGGGGGGGGGGGGGGGGGGGGGGCGCACCACTCCTTAGCAATGTTTACCCAATTAAGATATTTCGGCAGAAATAATTAAATAAATTAGAAGATAAACTATTTTCGAATAAAATATAATACTATTTTCGAATAAACTATAATATAAATTTCATATAACCAATGTCGAAATGAATTTTAGTCATTCTTACCTTAAATTGAAAAAATTTGGTGGATAATTGGAACTTTTATATGCAAAGGACTAGAATTGATTGTAGGAAATTAGTTCAATGACTAAAATGATAGTTGCAATAGGTGTAGACAAAAAACTAATTTCGCTCCATTTCAGAAACAAAAAGGTGGTTTGATCGAAATTGAAGATTTCCTTTCATATTTTCTAACCATCAGTGGGTTGCACATAACCAGATAAAATATAAAATAAAAATATGCTGAACACTCTTCAACTAATTATCAAAAAATGAATTACTCAGAAAATTGTTTTGATAAAATAAATTATAGATAAATTGCATAGAAACACTTGAGATGGTGTTAAATTTCTCAAATAAATTACATATATTTGCTGCGATTTCTTTATGCATTCAGAACCATTTAGGAATGCCCAAATGGATTGAAAGCCATAAAGAATCTTAACAAAATAATGGACCAAAAAGGGTAACAAGCAAAACATGAAGGATAAAAAGTGTTTTCATCCCAACACAAACATGCAATGAAGTTATTGAAAACGAATTTGAACAAACACGATGAAGAAGAGATATTCAAGCAACCAATCTGAACTAGTTTTTGGATAGGGTAGTTTTTGGATAGGGACGAATGCGCAAACAGGGTAGTCCAACCCACAAATTTGAAACTTTAAACATCATGTATAAATATAATTTTTCGCAGAAATACATGCTTTGGCTCTATCAAAATTTCCGAGACCACTCAAGGATTGTCTGGTTCACTGTTGACATCATGACATGATAAATGTGGAATTTATAACAAGCTATTCACAAGTAAAATAAGTCGTAGAGATTTCATATCCCAGAAAGCAACCATCTTTTTTCTAAATTCTAGCAAATTCTCATTCTGGAAACCATTGAAAATAAAGAAAGATAATCATCTGAGACCATAGAACACGTTAAAAAACACAAAGAAATCAGCTCAAATCACACATACCGCCTGAATTTCAAACAAATCTGCCAGAAAATTACTGTAGGAAATGCAAGATTGCGTACCTAAGCTTTTGAAAAATGTAATCGAGATCTGATTTCATGGATCGTAAGAGGCGGGTGTTCCTGGCAAAATCGGCGGACACCGCAGCAAAACAATTTCCGGAATATTCATTAAAGTGCGATAATACAGCGTTGCTGTCCTGCAATCTTCCCAATCTGCAACATTTTCCCAATGGTAAAAACCACGAATTAGCTTTACAATACAGAATCAAAAATGCAAAATTGTGGATGACCATATACACGCACATGAGGTGCTGGGATTGCTTTAGAGATTCAGAATCGTGGGAATCAAGTAGGGTTTTAAAACTTGTCGAAATTTCTTCAGACGCTGTCCTAATCGATTCGCTTTCGGCATTCGCCATTTTCAATCTCGCTCGCCCGGTGCTAAGCTTATACGTGAACAGGATAGACCAAGTACATCGGGCCAATGTTGGGCTTCTAAGTATTGGGTCTGGGCTATTTCGTTGGGCCTCATCTTCTACGGTTTTACTAATTGTTTTACGGTTACTACCGTTACGGACTTACGGTAAGACTGTAATGATTTTTTTTTAGAATATGACTATTTTTTGTTTATAAAAAAATATACAATAACATCAAAGTTAGTTTGCCACCAACCTTAAAAATTAATTAAAAAAGTAGGTCTTTTGTTAGACGGTCTCACGAATCTTTATCTGTTAGACTGATCAACCCTACCGATATTCACAATAAAAAGTAATAATTTTTCATGAATGACCTAAATAAGAGATCTGTCTCATAAAATATGACCCGTGACACTATCTCATATAAGTTTTTGCCTAAGTAATAATATAAATAAACAATAATTTCAGAACCTTTCTGTTATTTAAAAAAAAAAAATTTAAACATATAAATATCACTCAATGATAAATTAGCTCCTTAACCCAAAAATATCTGGGAATTTAGATTTCTATTGATAAGTTATTAGAAACTCGTAGTATGCAATCTCTTTTGAATTAATATTTTGTTAATTACAAAAATTCCTATGAGATAATTTTGTACGACATATCTCTTATCTAATTCGACTCATGAAAAATATTATTTTTTATGTCAAAATTATTATTTTCTACTCTAAATATAGACCAAACTAGTTTATGAATAATTGGTACACATGAAATCAATAACATAAAAAGTGTAGGAAATTTGGTATTTTTTAAAAAAATTATTGATTTTTAATCATCCAAATATACAAATTGTAAAATATCCACCAAGTAAGAAAACAAATAGCATATTGTAACACGACATAACAACTTATTCATAATTATAATTTCAAGAAATATTTTAAATGTCGAAAATCATCCATAAGAAGAGTGTGGAGGGGCTCATGTGATTGAAGTAAGTGAGCTCGAATCCAAATTATTATTCTTTTACCAATATTCTTTAGATCGAGTCTATCTCTCAAGTATTGTCTAATGTGTTTTATTCGAGTGTCGATCGACATCACGAAAAAATAAAATAAACAAGGATAGGGGGAGGGGCCAAATGCAATTATCACCGAATATATTTATTTTTAAATTCGAGGTTCACGACCAATAGTAAAGGCGTAAATCTAAAGAAGTCAACTATATAAATTGGATTGACCAATTTCCTGTGATTATGTAACCAAAATCTGAGGATTGTTGATCAAGCAAAAGGGTGCATGATGTAAGCTCTTACATCATGTTTTAAATTTAATTATTTTAACGAAATATATTATAATATAATGTCCAGTGCGCAAGTGGAATTGTCTCTTTGTATTTCAATGAAATTTATTAAAATATAAAGCCCATTATTTTCAAAACATTCACATTTAGTAGTTTTCTAATCTTGACTTTGTCTTGACACTATAAAAAAACCGACTTACAACGGTCAAATCCGTCGCTAATAATCGTAGTCCCTATATTGGTAGTCGTTCATCATTAAGGACAGTCTTTCAAAATCCATCATTAAAATTGGCGATAAATTTATTAATCATCGTTACAGTTAGTAACAGTTTTTAATCGTCAAATTTAACGACGGTTTCAGAAAAATAATTGCTAAATTATTTAATTTAATTTTTTAATGAAATAATATTATTTAAATTTTTTATAATTAATAAAAACAGCGATGGTTTTTTTAAAAATCGTCGCTAAATTATTTTTTTAATGAAATTAAAATATTTAAATTTTTTGTAATCAATAAATTGTACTTTTTTATTTTGAATGTTATGAATCGGTATATTTTTATTTGAATCTTTTTTATAATGTATTTGAATTAGAAAAATCGTTGTTAAATTAACGTTTTTTTTAGTGTGAGCTTTTTTTATAATTGTCAGTTGAAGTAGATAACATGATTTTCTATTCTAGTTTTGAAGTCGATTGTTATTAAATGATATTGATGATTATAACAAATCTAACATCAATGTCTCAAGTTTTAGACGAGATATTTCGATACCTAATTAACAAAACCTCCCTCCCCTAGCTAAAGAAAAATAAAAAGCAATTGAAAGATTGTTATAATTTAATGAGGAACCATAAATTTGCACTTGTTGCAAAGTCTAGGAGTTGAAACAATATGATGTAGCTTTNTATTTGTGCGCGCGCGTGCGCGTGTTTATCAATTATTTTGTATCTATTCTACAATGCTCTCAAAATACAATCCACTGTTAATAACTCTAACAATAATCTTATTTAGTATTCTACAAGTTTTATGTAACATAATATTATCTGAGATTTGTATCTTCCACTCCGAAATGGCTTGGGTGGAGTAAAGACCCGAGTTTCAAGGTGGTGGGGGACAAAATTTTGTATCACTGTCATTTAAAGCTAAATAAAATTTGACTTTGAAAAATATAAACATTATATCCATATAATTTTGTTAGACACACTCCTTTAAATATATATATATATATATAAAATTTGACTT
>NC_133307.1:22108059-22175100 GCF_012295235.1 Primulina huaijiensis
ATAGTTTCAAGATGGTGGGGGACAAAATTTTGTATCATTGTCATTTAAAGCTAAATAAAATTTGACTTTGAATATATATATATGTAGTATGTATATGTATATATATGTATGTATGTTTCTCGTGAGATGGATTTTTATTCGTGATATAGTTCAACCCTACTCATATTTATAAGAATAAGTAATATTTTGACATAAAAAAAATATTTTTTCATGTACTAAAGTAAGAGATTTGTCTCATAAAATTGACTTGCGAGGACGTATCACAAAAGTTTTTGTGTAATATATAATATTGGAAGATCCTTGAGTTGTGGTTGTGTACTTGTGTTGGCCTTAATTCACATGTGTTCGCGCGCATTTCTTCTAAATTTAGTTTCATTTAGTAAAGATGGAAAGTCAACTTTCAGAGGTTATATATATATATATATATATATATATCCTAAAAATGCATGTCAAAAGTTGATCAAATATAGATTTATTATCCAAATATAATCAATGGCTGACTTGGTTGGCACTGATGAGATAGAGTCGTTTAGGCATGAATTGTCAGAGATTGGGAGGAGCTTAAGATCATCCTTCCAGCGCCGCATCTCGAGTTTTCGAAGCAACTCAGAGTTGAGTAATGCATCAGATATTCACGACCTTGATGATGAAACTCTGATGCACTGGGCTGCCATAGACAGGCTGCCAACTTATGACCGGTTGAGATCTTCTCTGTTTGATCAAATTGCCGATGGGAACGAACCCGAAAATGGAGGCAAAAGGATTGTTGATGTCACCAAACTTGGTGCTCCTGAAAGACATATGTTCATTGAGAAGCTCATTAAACATATTGAACATGACAACCTTAGGTTATTGTGTAAAATCAGAAAAAGGATTGATAAGTAAGAATATTTCTTGTCTTCTTGGAAGCAAGGATTTGTTTTCTATTTTGTAACATGACTTTGAGGATTGGTTCTTCTTTTATTTTTTGGAATGTAGAGTTGGTGTTGAACTGCCCACAATTGAGGTTAGATACAAGGACTTACGAGTCGAAGATGAATGTGAAATTGTCTATGGAAAGCCACTCCCAACGCTTTGGAATACCGTGAAAAGTGCTCTTTCGGTAAGTTTTAAGGTTGCATTTGGATTGAAGAACTTGGTTAGTTTCTGTCATAATCGTCTTAGAATAGAGATTATATAAAAGCACTTCTCTTGATTTCATATGCATATTTTCAATAAAAGCTCCGTTTTGGTGACAGGGCATTAGCAAACTTCCTTGTTTACCATCACAAGAAGCCAAGATAACCATCATTAATGGTGTTAGTGGCATAATTAGGCCTGGAAGGTATATTGAATATACTTTCTCTGCTGTTTTCTACTTTTTTCGAAAAACAACAAACTTGTAATTTGTTTGCTTTACTTTGTTGGTGTATGTATGGTATATGATAAGGATTTCTTTGTTGCAGAATGACTCTGTTACTAGGTCCTCCAGGTTGTGGCAAGACAACGTTCTTGAAAGCCCTTTCAGGCAACCTGAAAAAGTCGCTTAAGGTGTGGTGCCTCTGTTTTTTTGGCTTTCAAGGCCAATTATTTTGGTTTTAAGTCATATAATTTTCAATAAAGTTCCACGTAAGAAGTGTTTGTGCTTCTCCTCCACAACAGGTTACTGGCGAGATTTCATACAACGGGTACAAACTGGAAGAGTTTGTAGCACAGAAAACTTCAGCTTATATAAGCCAATATGATCAGCACATCCCTGAAATGACTGTCAGAGAAACATTAGATTTTTCGTCTCGCTGTCAAGGAATCGGAAGCCGAGCAGGCAACTAGTTTATAATATAAAACTTAGATTTATCGCGAAAATTTATGTTTTCATGATGATTGATAACATGATCTAATCCTCAGAAATTATGACTCGACTTACTAAAAAGGAGAAAGAAGCAAAAATTGTTCCTGATCCTGATATAGATACCTACATGAAGGTACTTAAAATTCCGAATACTTTTAGTTCTCATTTTCCTTTTGTGTCAAACTTATGCATTCTTTGTCTTAATTCGGGATAGGCAATTGCTGTAGAAGGACAAAAGACAACACTTCAGACAGACTACATATTAAAAGTATTTTCTTACTTGATTTAGCTATTACTCTTCAGCTAGCACTGTGTAGATCGAGCGCCTTACAATTGATAGTTACCATATCATTTCGACATTTTTCAGATTCTTGGACTAGATATTTGTGCTGACACGCTCTTCGGAGACGCCATGAGGAGAGGTATCTCAGGTGGACAGAAGAAAAGACTCACAACAGGTAGTCTCATTGTTAAAAGTACTAGTCATTTTCTTGCAACATGGTTACTCCAATAATACTAAATGTTTTTGTGATTTCAAGTATTTAATCTTCGATCGACTTTGTTAAGGTGAGATGATTGTTGGACCAACAAAAGCTTTATTCATGGACGAAATATCAAATGGCTTAGACAGCTCGACAACATACCAGATCGTTTGTTTTCTTCAACAACTAGCGCATATCACAGATGCAACTATACTTATTTCACTTCTCCAACCAGCACCGGAAACGTTCGACTTATTTGATGATATTATCTTAATGGGAGAGGGAAAGATCATCTATCATGGACCTCGAACTGATGTTTTAGAATTTTTCAAGTCCTGTGGATTCAAATGTCCCGAAAGAAAAGGAGTTGCCGATTTTCTTCAGGAGGCAAGTTCATTAAATCTGTGTATTTTCGCTATTTCATGTCGTGTAATCCAATATCATCTCACTTTTGAATGGTTTAATCATCAGGTCATTTCAAGGAACGATCAAGAACAATACTGGAATGAAACAGACCAAACTTACCATTATGTTTCGGTTGATGCATTCTCAAGAAAATACAATGAGTCATCCTACATTAAGAAATATAGCGAAGATCTCTCTGTTCCTTACGATAAGTCCAAAAGCCACGAAAATGCAACAAGTTTTAACAAGTATTCTCTTTCTAAATGGACGTTGTTTAAAGCGTGTTTGTCAAGGGAATACCTTCTCATGAGAAGAAACTCTTTCATATATGTATTCAAAGCTGTTCAGGTTGGCTTAGTCCATTAATTTTTTCTCTGAGTTACATTGAGTTTTCTAAGTACTTCTTCAATACAATTCGATCTTTTGCAGCTTATCATCATTGCATCAGTCACAATGACTGTATTCTTGAGGACACAAATGGGAATTGATATTGTACATGCTAACAGTTACTTGGGAGCTCTATTTTATTCACTCCTTATTCTTCTTATCGATGGATTTCCCGAGCTTTCGATGACCATTGCGAGACTTGAAATTTTCTACAAACAGAGAGACTCATACTTTTACCCTGCTTGGGCTTATGCAATTCCAGCTTCCATTCTCAAGATCCCACTTTCGGTTTTTGAAGCTATTGTATGGACGTCACTCACTTACTATGTCATTGGGTTCAGCCCCGAGGCCGGAAGGTTGCTGCCACTCAACATTTTACTGTACAGAAAAATGTTTGATATTTTGTGAATTAGCATATACCTTAATTTTGTTTTTTCAGGTTTTTTCGACAAATGATATTGTTATTTGCGGTACATATGACCTCGATATCTATGTTCCGTTTCATGGCATCAGTCTTTAGGAGTGTCGTTGCGTCTACAACGGCTGGCAGTATGTGCATACTGTTTGTAATGCTATTCAGTGGATTCTTGATCCCAAGACGTGAGTCGTTTTAATTTATTTGTTTTAGTTCGTCACATATTTTAACTTCTGGCACTCAGGAGTCTGCTGTTTCTTGCAGCATCCATGCCAGAATGGTTAAAATGGGCTTTCTGGGTTTCTCCACTATCATATGGAGAGATAGGCCTTGCAGTGAATGAATTTCTAGCCCCAAGATGGCAAAAGGTGAATATGTTTCTTAATTTTACTATCATTTTCTTATTTTGGAAATTTCGAAACAACTACCAACAGGATCAACAAAATCATTCTCTGTTCTGTCTTTGCCAAATTTTGTAAAGGAGCTGCAAGGAAATACAACAATAGGACATGAAGCACTTCAAAACCGGGGTTTAAGCTTTGGAGGAAATCTTTATTGGATATCCGTCGGTGCCCTCTTAGTATATACATTGCTTCTCAACGTTGGATTCACATTGGCCCTAACTTTCTTGAAATGTAAGAGCATTATTAGATAATCGTCTAGATTCCAACTCAAGATGATTCAAGTAATGAAATAAATATTTGAAACAATGCACCAGCTTCAAGTTCTCGCACTATTATTTCAAGTGAAAAGCTCTCCCAGCTAAAAGGAAATACAGAACCCGACACCCGAACCCATGCAGAAGAGCATTCCAAAGTTTCTCCTCCTAGAAACACCGCAAAAACTCTCAAAGGTCAGGTTTTTCCATTTTATCAAAAAATATTATGTGATTCCACTTCATGTGTACTTAAATTTTCTGTCGCATTCTTGCAGATAAGATGGTGTTACCTTTTGAACCCTTAAGTATAACATTTCAAGACGTGCAGTACTATGTTGAAACCCCTTTGGTAAACACATGAATCAAGTCACATTTTATTCCTAAGTTATGATATTTCATTGTATCATCAAGAAACATCAGAAATGAAATTAGATGGCATTTTTTGTTCCATGGTTACCTTTTTAGGCAATGAAGGAGCGTGGATTCACCGAGAAAAGGCTTCGGCTTCTTAGTGACATCACTGGTTCATTTAGGCCGGGTGTTCTTACGGCACTGATGGGCGTGAGTGGAGCCGGGAAAACCACACTTCTAGATGTTCTTGCCGGCAGAAAAACTAGCGGAACCATAGACGGAGAAATTAGAGTAGGAGGGTATCTTAAAGTTCAATCGACGTTTGCTCGAGTTTCAGGCTATTGTGAACAAGTAGACATACACTCTCCTCAGATTACTGTCGAAGAATCACTCATTTTTTCTGCTTGGCTTCGTCTCCAACCTAGTATTGACCCTAAAACCAAATATGTAGGACATTACTTTCCTAATAGTTTGCATTTCTTTATTAGCCGTAGCACATTATTTCATGGTGTTTTTTCAGGAATTTGTGAATGAAGTTCTTGAAACCATCGAGCTTGATGGGATCAAGGATGCATTGGTTGGCATGCCTGGTGTTACTGGTCTTTCAACTGAGCAAAGAAAACGCTTAACAATTGCGGTGGAACTTGTTGCTAACCCTTCGATTATCTTTATGGACGAGCCTACAACTGGACTAGATGCGAGAGCAGCTGCAATAGTTATGCGAGCAGTAAAGAATGTGGCGAATACAGGCAGAACAATAGTCTGTACCATTCACCAGCCGAGTATCGACATATTTGAGGCATTTGATGAGGTAACTTTTTACATTTGGATCCATTCATGTTTTCACTTACCAAAAAAGACAGAGTAACATATAGTTTTTATCTGCAGTTGGTGCTCTTGAAAACAGGAGGTCAAATGATATATTGCGGACCTTTAGGTCAGCACTCTTCGAAAATTATTGAATATTTTGAGGTGAATCTTTCTTTGTATTCAGTAATACATGATGCTTTTTCTTGCTCAACTTACTTGAAGATTATTCGTGGATGTTTACTTTTGCGAGTCGTTAACAGGGTCTCTCTGGTGTACCAAAAATTAGAGACAACTACAATCCTGCAACATGGATGTTGGAGGTTACTTCAACTTCATCTGAAGCTGAACTTGGCTTAGACTTTGCTGACATTTACAAGAATTCTTCTCTATACAAGTGAGTTTCTATGGCCTACATGGTTAACCGTCTCTTGCATTAGTTATAAACTTAAGGACTCGTTTAAGCGAGATTCCGTATGATAGATTTTGCTGGTAACTACTTCGCATCTCTTCTCCTTTACAAAAACGATCAATTCCTGTTAGAACAATCAATTACACAAACTTGTAAAGTCATCCACATGTCCCACAATTCAATGTGAGAAAGGAGTGTTACAATCACCCTTTCTTTCATGACATGATGTCGATTTTGTGGCTTAGCATATCGATCTACCAATGCCTGGATTCTAAAAGTGGTAATGACGAATTCAAGAGGTAGCTTCATGTATTTAGTACGTTATTCAACAACTTCAAGAAATGACTCCACAGCCCACAAATGTAAGCACGTTATGTCACATCATAGGCCCATGGGCCATGGAAGTGAGTCTACACTATAGAATCCAGTAGAGACATTTGGAGGCCAATTGTTGCTTCTGCTAGCTTAGCAGTCAATATTGGTGTTAAGGATGCTAAATTAAGAAGCTTTGGGATGTATCAAGTTATAAAAGTTCAATTCTACAAAAATAATTTTGCATCCGTGTTTGCTCTGGGAAATGATTACTCTAAACTGATAGATAGTCCAATCGTACTATTATTATTAACAACAAATGAAACATGTCATATTTCTTAATTGTGTGTGATGAATCTCTTTTCTGTTGTTTGATTCCTAGGACTAACAAAGAGCTTGTGAATCACCTTGGTAAACCACCTGCTGATTCGAAAGATCTCCATTTTCCCACTCTCTACTCACAAAATTGGTGGGGGCAATTCAAATCCTGCCTATGGAAGCAGCACTGGTCTTATTGGAGAAGCCCTTCATACAACTTGACCCGATCGCTTCATATGCTTTTTTCTTCTTTTCTTTTCGGATTATTGTTCCGTGATCGGGGCAAGAAAATGTAAGCCATAAAGATCTCTGCAAGTTTATTATTCGCTCTCATGCAACAGCTTCCACATTGGTTTATGCTAACTTTGATTTGTGTTTTTATATTTTATGCTCTGTTTGATAGAGACAATCAGCAGAGCCTATTCACTCTACTTGGTTCAATGTATGCATCAGCTCTCTTCTGTGGCATAAACAATTCCTCCTCGGTTCTTCCGTATGTCAGCACGGAGCGGATGGTTTTCTACAGAGAACGATTTGCTGGAATGTACACTTCATTGGCATTTTCAGCAGCACAGGTATGTATTCGCCTTAACCTCATCTTCCGCGATGTTTAAACGAAACAGTTTCTACCCCACGGATACCAAAAGGGCCGGTGCGAGCCACGATCTGCACAATGAGTTCTGCCAACAATTAATTCCTATCTGCATAATGAGTTGTTAGAGTGATTCGTTTCGTTTTGACGTGGGAATCAATAGTATTTTTCTTCAATTTGACAGGTCATAATAGAGATTCCATATCTCTTAGCACAAGCAATTGCATTCACAGTGATAACATATCCATTGATTGGATACTACTGGACAGCACATAAGGTGTTTTGGTACTTCTACTCCATGTTCACTACATTGCTCTACTTCACTTATCTTGGGATGATGATGGTTTCGATAACACCAAGTTTCCCAGTGGCTGCCATTTTGCAGTCAACTTTCTACACAATGTTCAATCTGTTCGCCGGATTCTTGATTCCTCACCCGGTAACCACTTCTTCCAAATAATTTATTCCCACTTCAATAGAAAGGTACTTGTGAAATATATGGTGATGGTGAATTGTGTTCTTGAATGTACAGCAAATTCCCAAGTGGTGGCTCTGGTTTTATTATGTGGTTCCAACTTCTTGGTCATTGAATGGGATGCTCACTTCACAATATGGAGATATAGAAAAGCCAATCACAGTGTTTGGAGAAACCAAATCCGTTGCTGCTTTTCTGAGGGACTACTTTGGATTTCAACATAATCAATTACCTTTAGTGGGTGTTCTTTTATTCTTTTACCCGATATTTTTTGCTGCTTTGTTTGCATTTTGTATTGGCAAACTCAACTTTCAGAGGAGGTAACCGCCAACATAAATGCATATTTTGTGTAACGCCAACATAAATGCATATTTTGTAAGAAAGAAATAATTTTGTCCTTTCCATGTATCATATAAATTTTCAAATTAATATTTATTTATGATATCTTTTGTATCAATCAACCATGTTTCCGTAAAATTAGGAATTTTTTATTATAAAATAAAAATCATGATGATGTATTAAGGTTTTAAAGAAAAATTCATATATACAATCTCACGAATCAATTTAATTTTAATGTCAAGAAAAAGTCATGTATTTAAGTCACTTATGAAAAATATTACAAATAATTAAATTTAATTTGATGGTAATGTTGGTTAAGAAGTTTGGATATCTACAGGGATGTACGAGGCGTAGTGTTTCAGAATTTGTGATTTTGTCGAACAGGTCCAGTTTACGGGGAGATCGTATCAAGATTTTTATTTTTTTTAAAAAAATATTACATGTATTTGTTCGAAATAGCACAAATTGCATGCGACGAACTCAAAATTATGATGAATCTAATAACTTGAAACAATTCATTCATATGCGATGCTTTCACCTGACTACCATACGTGCAACTGCTGACTAGCTGACTCAAACTGTAATCTAAGTAGACACCACACATATATTCCTTATATGGCATATCACAAAGCAATCTGTGCTGCAAGAACATGAATTAAAATGGAAGGAAAACACACACACAACGCAAGGTAATATGGGAAACAGTAGCAGATGTCTCGGGTTTAGCCTTGGGATTTCTCCCATTTGAGGGGCTTAACTACCTCCCATGTGAAGTCAGCATCATCCCTTCCAAAGTGCCCGTATGCGGCGGTTTTCAAGAAACTTCCGCCACCACCCCTCTTCAAATCCAAGTTAATCGAGATCATTCCAGGTCGGAAATCAAAATTTTCTTTCACAATTTGCAGGATTTCCTTGTCAGGGATCTTCCCCGTGCCATAAGTGTCAACAAAAACAGACAAGGGCTCAGGCACACCAATGGCGTATGAGACTTGTACTATGCACCTGCGAGCAAGGCCATTAGCGACAATGCTCTTGGCAGCCTGCCTCACAATATATGCACCACTTCTGTCGACCTTAGTGGGGTCCTTTCCAGAGAAGGCACCACCCCCATGGGCGCCCCAACCACCATAGGTGTCAATAATGATTTTTCTGCCCGTGAGACCTGCGTCACCATGAGGGCCACCAATAATGAACCGACCAGATGGATTGAGGTGGAAAATCGTCTTCTCGTCAAGGTACTTCTCTGGGATGACTGGCTTGATGACATGCTCCTTCAGATCCTTGGCAATCTCATCATTAGTAACCGTCTCATCATGCTGAGTCGAGATGAGAACTGTGTGTACCCTTATTGGAACCATTGCACCATTTTCATTATAGTACTCCACCGTAACTTGAGTCTTGCCATCAGGTCTCAACCAGGGACATGTACCATCCTTGCGTATTCTGTCAGCCGAGCACCTAATTTAGTAGCAAGCACATGGCTGAGAGGCATATACTCAGGAGTCTCATCTGTGGCATAGCCGAACATGTGTCCCTGGTCGCCAGCACCAATCTCTTCCGGGCGTTTGGTCAGGTGACCGTGAACTCCTTGAGCAATATCAGGGCTTTGCTGCTCAATGTTAACAAGGACCTTGCACTTGTCAGCATCAAGACCAACGTCATCGGATATGAACCCAATATTGCGGCATGTGGTGCGCACAATCTTCTCATAATCTATATCACCCTTTGTTGTGATTTCACCAAAGACCATTACCATGTTGGTCTTGGTACAAGTCTCACAAGCAACTTTACTGTCAGGATCTTGTTCCAGGCAGGCATCCAGTACTGCATCAGATATCTGGTCGCAGAGCTTGTCGGGGTGGCCTTCGTTCACGGATTCAGAGGTAAACAGGAAGGTGTCCATTTCCCAACCTGCATGAAATAAACTCCAAATCCATCATTTTAGTCCTCGAAACAAGAATAGCCCCATTTTACAAGGCAGAAAAAATCCAAATCGACACAAGAAAACCTGAGTCACTGACTCAATTGAGCTATAAGAAGTTGGGTTAAGATATAAGCGTGAACATCTCAAGACTCCGAAAAGATAGATTCTACATTTCAAGTGAGGTTTTCTTCGTTTAGCACCAAAAAACCAAGATATACTGCACCACGGTTTATAGAACAAAGGGCATCGCTTTATTTCGAAATAGTAGCAGCTATTTTAACATGTTTTTTAACCCAGAAAGTCCCCGCGAATCTTTTCTTTTTACTACGAGAAGCATGCTGAATAGTCAATTTATTGCAAGTTAGAATAGAATCCAGTGAACAACGCATCTATGATAACTATAATAAGAACAATCAGAAATCCTTTGAATGAAGGGTGATCAAAGCCTATTGCCCCCTAACCGAGCAAATCATGCCTAGATCTGCGTTAAAGGAGGAAAATGGACCCGTTTATGAATCAAACTTAGGTAAACAGAAACGGGATGAAACTCGTCAGTAACTATCACTAACCAATAAATGCCAACCTTGAAGCAAAAACAAGTTTAAATCTTTCATATCTCCCGCTGTCTACTACACAACTCTGACCGCTAAACCTTAAACAAAACAGTTCAAGAATCATGAGTAGATCCCAAATTTATAGCAAAATTTTGGAATAAAAAGATCAATACAATCAGGAAATTATTTACACAGACAGAGAAATGGTAAATAACTCACTCAGAAGAACACACTCAAATCAAAGAGCAAGAACAACATTAGCCCAGACAAAACCCGCGAATAGAATCCTCCGCAGAGGCTAAAACTAGCAACAAAAACCGAAAGAACCACCAAACTTCTGTACCTTGGCAGATGAAACTCAAGGACCGACAGAAGGGAGTTGCTAACTTTATTGTAATTGGGTACTTTCTTTAGAAACACCAAACGCCTGCAAGTCTTGGTAATGGAAATAGGAAGCCTATTTATAGGTAAGATCACGAGTCATTCCACTAGTCGATGGGACAAAGGGTGCTAGCGTTTCGGACGTGGTTTTGATTTTGGCATCTTCCGGTGAAGATCAACGGGAGTCGGTAAGTGGATGACGTTTCTGATATGGCATAATATATTAATAATGAGTTTTTTGAATTCAGGTATATTTTTGTGATATCGATTACCTATCTCAAAAATATTATTTATTAGCGAATGAGGCATACGCGTTGCGTGTAACATAATATTAGATATTTGAAATATTGTTTAATCAATTTATAGAATGAATATTGAACATTTGTAATTTGATATGAATATTATAATTAGTGTGTTCGTACACATTGTTGTGTATGACCAAAAAATCTATTTTTCTATTAAACTTAATTACATTAAAAAAAATATAATAGTATTATGGTAGAAAAAAAAAGGTTTTTTGCGTTAAAAATATTAAACGTAAGGTTTTTTTTAATTGAGAAGTTTTCAAATGTATTGGTACGGTTAGAGCTTCTATTTTTAGGGAAGATTTGAGACGTAGGATTGACGTGGTTGGAATTATTATATGTAGTGTTGAAGAGGAGGGTAAAAAGAGAAGATATTTTGGTGTCATCCTCAAACAGTTTTTCTAATTCACTCACACTTAATAATATAGTATAAATTATTGTAAATACGGACAGAGTTAATTTGTCTTACGGATAAAGATATGTGAGACGTGTCACAACTAACATATTATTTTAATATACATATTACACTTACTAACTCATATTTTATATTTGGTATTTGATATCAAAGATTAATGTTAAAACATATTTAATACAAGAGATATGAACATATATTCCCGATTAAAGATAAATATGTATGGGATAACATCTGAATCCGAACTATCTAAATGAATGAATATTTTTTTAGTATGTGAAAGAATTTGTTATAATTAGATCTCAAACTAAAAAAGTCATCTTAAATTTGAGAAATTGATGCCAATGGTCAAGATTCACTATATTGATCGATAAATAAATGAGTATATTACTCTATGATAGTAGTGATGTATAACCTTTGCATATGTTATAAAATTTAATTTTGAAGTTAAAATTTTAAAAATAATACATTCTTGTTCGTATGCATATATCAAACATAATATGTAGAAATCTTGTATTTTTTTCTTTAATATTTTTTATTTTGACGTTAACAAAAAAATCATATATCTTACATCGATTGTGTAGAACGAAAACATCAACATTTGGAGGTTGTAACAATCTTTTACCTACTGTATGTGATTCATGTTTCTTTCTATATATTTAATAAGAGATATGAGGAATTCAATGGTAGGTGAAATATAACATAGATTTGACTTTTGATATGTGAGTACTAATCGGATAATAGTTGTGTAATAAATGTGTGAGGTTGTGTTTGGATGGACGGATTTGAAGCTATGAATTTTAAATCCATCTACTTGGATGATTTTATGTTGGATTGATTTTAAATCTATGTCAATTGACTTGTGTAAATGCAATGGTGATTATAATTAATTGTGTTTTGTATGTGATCCTATGTTGTGCAATTTATACCCAAGGAGAGTATAAGGCACATGCACGTATTATCGTAAATCGTGTTTTGATTCTCGATAATTCATGATGTTTGTCATATTATTGAGTGTATTAAGTATATAATTGATAGTGAAACTGAGAAAATATTTTTTGATAATGAAGGATTGGATTAGTATTTAATTGATGTTTGAAAAGTATGTTGGACAACAATGGAGAAGTGACTGTCTGAGTATTAATTCAAATGATATTAAACCAACTTCATTCAAAAAGCTAATACATAACACTAAAACTTTTATGTTTTGAATATAGTCCAAATCCATCCGGAATTAGGGGCAGAGAGAATTGGCATAACTATCATGTACGATAATCAAATTGAGTGAGATCAACGGAAAATGAAATCCAAGGCATAGATCTCCAACTTTCATGTTGACAACCTTAGTTAATTAGAGTTTCGGACAGAACAATGCGTGCGCCCGCACAGTGAAGACACATGCTCGCATGCCAAACTCTGCCAAACACCAACAGACGCGCACCCGCACACCACTGCAGGCCATCCGAAAGGCCAAAGGTCAGTCCAGCTAGAGCACCAAAGGTCGGTCCATAAAATAATTTTGGTGGGAAATTTTGCCTTGATCGGTCCGACATTCGACGCACCCAGATCGCGCTCATACGCTTGCACACAAGTCAAGCCTTTTTTCATTGCAGATCGGGCCCATGATTTGCACCCACTGCGTGCGCGAGAGAGCCTCTTGACCAATCATTGTTACACTTTAACAAAGTGCAACTCAATATAACTTCATCAATACTATGATTATTTTCCTATATAGGGCATTTCCTACTTACTATCTACTAGGCTTTGCTTGTCCAATTTCCTATTAAAAAAAAAAGCCCAGTAGGCCTCTAAGTCCAACAGTAAAAGCAAACAGAATGTGTTTCTTGTGACATTTTTAACTTTTTTACTGAAATTGTAGTGCCCGTCTCACATTTCCAAGACTAACAGGGTCTAGCTATCTAAGTTTGTTGGCTGCGATACACATTTGATACAATATTGGAACTCTGGTGCCTCATTTGGCATTAAATATCTTCTAGTTTTCAATATATTAGCATGAACCTGCATCGCATGATTGTAGATAGAAAGAGATTCTTGTAGGAGTCCACTATCAATACCTTAGATGAAACCTTGGTTTGACTTAAGATCAAAAGAAACAAATCTGCAGAATATCTTTTGACAATGGTTGTTATGATAGTTTTACTTCGTAGTTTTCAATAATCTTCGCATGACTGAAGATTATGAGGCGCGGACGGTTCATTCAGCCACATATTTTATGTGGCTTGCAAAGGTAAATTGATTTTTGCTATTGTTTCTGATATCTAATATGCATATTATTTCACACAACACCATAAGCATTCACTCTTTTTCTGTCAATGGTTATTAAGCAAATGCCCTGCCTTTTGGAATCAAACTTCCAAACAGTTCACTATATGGGGCACTCGAGACATTGCTTAAGAAAACTGGAAAGATCGTAGTTTCCTTTTGGATTCTCTGGCCGAAAATTGTGTAAGCATTGAACTGAAGAACATGTTACATGATAATAGTGATTGGATACAGCCCGGTGTACAATTATTTAATATGGCATTGCTTGAAGGTATGGATGTATCGGTTCAAAGAAATTCACATGCATCTCTTTAATGGATTTGGCTGGAAATGGTTCAGTTGATGGGAAATTTTCTGTTCTTACCGATGGCGTTACTAATTTTGTGTTGCCTACAAAAACGAGTTGTTGTATAGATTGCTTGTAAGTAAGTGGGTTACAAAATTCGAGAGTACGAATTATTTTTATGAATTCAACAAAGAAACTCAGTTGCTTTCTACTTCTTTTTCTTCTACCTTTCTCCGAACTCCGAAGGATATAGGTCCTGCAGTATCTTGTAGAGGGGCAAAGTTCTCAGCCACCCAAACCTCTAAAATCATTCGTATCGACTACAATTGCCTGAGCTGGTCGAATTTCTCTTGAAAAATAGAAACAGAGCTCTTATGCTTGAACAACACATTTGATTTGTGTAGAAAAATATGATTCATGCAGAGGATTTTGAAATAAGATTTCTTACGAAATATGGCAAATGATATTTCCATATTTCATGTATCTTAAATCCATTACAAATGTTTTCTCGATAACGTTCAAATGAAATTCTCTACTTTAAAATGAATTGATCCATTGGTAACCTGAAAAAACTTATGACTAGAATAGGAATAATGGAGAGTGACGGTATTAAACCTTGTCCTAAAATCAAGAGTATCTTCTCACGCATAAATTCTAAAACCGATCATAACTTGAAATAAAACCGAATGTCTCACTTCTCTTTAGCATATAGGCACAAATAGAGAGGTAAATGAATCAAACCGTTTGCGAGCTATTCGGAGCTCGTCTCGATAAAAAGCTCGTTTGAGTTTGTTTGTTAATCATATTAAACCAAGCTCAAGCTTGATTTCGAGCTCGAAAAATTAATCTAACCAAACTCAAGCTTAAGAATATTCGACTCGTGAGCTCACAAACAAGTTCGATAATAGACTCGCGAGCTCGAGTTCGGCTTGTTTAAGTGGCTCGTAAACTCAAGCTCGAATCGTTTGGTGACTCGTAAGCTCGAACTTGGCTTATTTGTTGAGTTGACAAATAAAAATATTAGTATTGATGTCAATAGAAGGAATTGAAGTATTAAAGAAGTGAAATTATTGCAATGTTATTTATATGGTGATATCAATGTATGACGAATAATTGTTATCTAGATGTTAGATCTATTATTTTGAGATATTCAATAACATACTGAGTTTATGTTTTTTTTAGTTGTTATTTTTGTTGTTTTGATTATTTATGAATGAATTTACATTTTTACTTTTGATTTAAAATTATATCATAGATATATTTAATTTTTAACAAACTCGAATCAAGCTTAAATTCAAGCTCAATTTCATGCTTTACGAGCTAAAAAACGAGCAGAGCTCAATACAAGCTTGTTAAACATGGTAAACGAGCTATTAATGAATCAAACTCAAGCTCGACTTGATTAACATAATAAATGATCTTTTAACGAGCCAAACTCGAGCTTACTAATTTCAAGACAAACCAAGTTCGAGCCTGATAATAGAAGTTCGAATCGAGCTTGAGCCCGAGCCTCAAACAATCTTAAACGAGCACAGCTCAAACCTGATACTGCTTGATTTGGTTTGGATCGTGGACATCCCTACACACAAATATAAAGGCCTAATTGCGTGATACCAAAACACCAACGTAATCTTGCGGGAGTGTATAGAAAAAGAATCTCGAAAAAAAGATTTGAAGTCTCAAGGCAAATATCATCTAAAGAAACTTATAGCCCTTAAATTAATGATAAATTTGACCATTTTGAAAACATCCCCTCACAATTTTATAATCAGTGGATAATACAGTCGTCATAAAACAAGTGAAATGTGAGAAAATCACATTATAGATGAGCCTTAATTTGAGTATCGCAAAGTATTATAAAATTAGGAAATTTTAAAGCTTATACACCCAACAGTTGAAGCTGCTCTAAACTTCCAAAATGACGACATGAACTACTGTACCTTGAGGCTTGATTTGCTATCCCTATTCCATATTATTTAACGAGGAAGCCAAAACTTCCCTTACATATTGAAATGGTGTATTTCCATCATCACTTGAGAAAAAATCAGCAAAACAGAACATACAATCCCTAGAAGACGCAGTAGCCAAATTTCATAGGTTACAGGCATCTACGAAGTTAAAGGGACTCTGAAAGTCAATTACCATCGAGTGACACGTATCTTGGACCCCATACAATCAAGACTAGATGCTACTTATCTTATTCACTTACAATCCTTCACCATATTAACAGACCCAATACAAGTGGCAACAGGAAGAAGAAAGTATCCGGAAGTAAAAGTTCCGAGTGACTTAGCCTCAGAATTTTGGAATATAGAGAGAAATAAGTTTGTGGATAGAATCAAAAACAGAGATATGCATGTCCTACTTAATCGATCATTTAAAATACATTACATAATGTCAAACAAATAGCAGAAGGGAAATAAAGAGTTCATTCCCTACAAAAGCAATTGAACTTTTATCACTCGTTACCTAAACCTGGCCTTCTTGGGAAGGCTGGCACCTGGTCTTCTTTCCGGCGCACGAGATTTTCCAAAGGCCTTCATTTTCCTTCTTTTTCTTTCCTCCTCGCTGTCTGATTCATTTCCCTTCTCTCTGTCTGCATTACTAGCTTCCCTTTCCAACTCCTCCCAGGTTTTCCCTTCATCTTCCTCATCCTCCTCGTTTGAATCATCTTCCTCGTCATCTTCAGACTCCACTAAAGATTCACTATCTTCATCCTCTTCTTCCGACCCAGTGTCAGATTGTACATCTGAAGGTTCATATCCTTGATCTGACTCCTGTGAATTATCAGAATCTGAATCACTAGCCTCCAAGTTCAAAAATTCCCATCCACCATCCTCTATAAACTGTTCTGGGTCATCAGTGATTGTTTTTAGTATCTGCCTCCAGTTAAGATTTAGCCTACTCTCATAGTACTTAAGATCTGTCGTGTCAAGCCACTCTTTAATGCCATCTAGAGATGATGTAGGGATTGAATCAATACGCATTACATCCCGCTTGAAGTCCTTGAACACAATGGTCATGTCAAAATTCTTCTGACCCAGACCAACCCTCTCCAAATTAACTATCTCAATCTCATTAAGGGTAATAACCACAAACGGAGTCTCTATGAGCTCCACAAGGCATGTAGATGTCGGTACTATGAATGCAGATGATTTATGTGGCACACCATGAAAACCAAGTTCTCTCAGTGGCTGATCAAACTCCAGATCCAGTGATTTGAATTGAGGTTGTGACCATAGATCATTGACCCTATTGACAAAGTTTTGAAAATCCAAGCTAATTTTGTTCTTTCTATCTCTCTCCCGCTGCTCCTCCTCAATCTCATCAGGGTCATAGGCAGATCTTTTTCCACCTCCAATAGTCTGTACTACATCCATGACTTCAACATAAAACTGAACATCTTTGGTTTTCTTGTTCCCCACCATAATGTGGTTGTGCAGGTGAAAATGCAGGAGGGTGATCATTTCTTTCTCCGCTGGCTGGAAGAATGCGTGTTTGATGTTTCCAAACATGATGTCCACCCGCTCATCTGATCTTGAAGTCGCATAACGAAGTCCATTTGCATGCGCTTCCAGGGTGCCACTAAGCTTTCTTCCCCGACCACCAAAAACTGGGCGTATCCAAAGGTCAGACAACCTAATTGGCTTAAATTTTGCTCCAGCGAGTTGCAGTTTTTCTTGGGTAACTAAAGTTGCCCGCTCAGCTTTCTCTGATTCACGGGAGGCGACCTGTCTACGGAGAGTTTTAATTAACTGAACAACTTCACTGATATGTCTTGGATCCTTGGAGTGAAATGAAACTTCTTTAACATAAATAGAATCTTGAAACTTCTGCAAGTTTGCATCATGTTGAGAGAAAGGAGCACCGGGTACATTAAACATTATCCGAATATAACATGTTCGACTTGTGTCCTGCTGGCTAGATACACTCTTTACAGTAGCAATGTGGAAAGGCACCATCCTTCCATAAACAGGCAGCAAAATGGCCTCATTTTTTTGATCAATCTGAATCATAAATTCTCTCGGAGGAGGTATATCATTGATGTTCTTGTATGCAATCAGCTCTCCTGAGGGTTTCATAGGACCATGACTTGTTCCTTCAGTACCACCACCAGCAAGTCTTCTTGCAGTTTCTTCGTTCTTCCGACGAGCCAGAGCTGCTTGATGCTGCCTCCTCAACTCTTCTTTTGACACCTCATGGTTAACTGATCTAAGTGTTGCCTTAGACGAGAATGTCTCAGCACCATTAGATACAACTTTAACTTTAGGCAGCTCTTCTTCTCCTTCTTCATTGAAAGAGTATGCCACATCTTTCAAAGCTTTAGAACAGGTGAAAGTCAACACTTCCGGAACACGATCACCAACAATAACCGTATCAGCAAGCAACATAGAAAATTTTTGGGTTTTTGGATTCTTCGTCGCTATTTGCAAATTATGAAACCCAAGAGACACGTTAAAGACCATGCCTGTCTTCAGCATTCGATCATTTTTGCTATTTAGATTAAGTCCTGACTCACGAAATTCAAGACCTATTCCAGTTCCTGCGGATTTTGTCAAATTGGGAACCATTTCAGGTGCTTCCTTTTCAACTACAGAAAGAGCTGCCAGGTATACATCACCAACTTTACGTCCAGGTTTCAAAGCAGCAATTGCTGCATCATGAGCCTTTAGGAGGACTTCATAGGCCTTGCTTTGCACGGGGTTGGCATCAATTAGAACAGTCCGAGCCACATTTGAGCAATAGCTGTTGTACCGAGATCCTATTGCACATATAATCACACTAGTAGAATCATAAAACAGATTTTCATCATTGCTTGACGCACTAGGTCTGAGATCAAATTCCCCTCCGCTTTCAAAAATTGGTGGGTAGCATATATCAACATTTTCAGCTTTCAGCTTCACCTTTATCCTTGCAGGCTCAAGTATGACCTTTTCAGTGTCATCCATCAAGGAAGAATGGGTTACCTTCTTCTCTTCATCAATTATCTTCTCCAACTTTGGGACCACAAAGGTTTTCATCACTGAGGAAGTCAGGTAAGCAGCCTTTTTCAAGTTCGTAATCTCAGTAGGGTCTTTCACCGCAAACAGATCTGAGAATCCATTTGTAACATCGGTGAGCTGAAAATTTGCACTCTTCAACTTCTGAGCCCACATCTCCAGAAGGATACCTTCAGGGGCCTCTCTAGCAATGTGCCCAAAAACCGGGACATCAAATCCGTCCATCCTCGACTCTGTTCGAACTGCACGGAATATATTATCCATTAATGTTGTCCCATCATCATTCTTGGCCTTCACATGCATTATAACTTCCACACCTACAGCATCTTTTGCAGATTTTTTCACTACTTCAAGTAATGACACCTTCTTCTGGCTGCATAGAAAATGGACATGTTTCTTCATGAACACCATAATAGTGTCTGGAAATTCATGACCGATCAACCATATATTAAAGGCCGAAGACTTCAGATATCGCAAATCCTCAGATAGAGGGGGAGTTGCTACTGCAAAAACCTCGGAACCACCCCATAGATCACTCTTATTTTCACTCCAATTAGTGTATAACATTTTTAACCGTTTGCTGAAGATTTCCAGATTAATTGTGTAGGCATTGGCCCCGCTTCCTGGCGCCTTGGCATTATTATCATTCCCTTTAACATTTTGATCAGGCATTTATACCAACTCACATATAAATCTTTACTCCGCTTATAAGGAGAAACTACAAGAAGGATGAATAGCAAGACGAACGGGAGAAACAATAAAATTTATAACATCCCTCCCAATATGATACGCATTCACCTGAATATAACTTCTCTGGGTCAGATAAACACCACAAACTTCAGAATCTTAAACGGAAATCAGCAACAAAAAAAACTATTTGTCTATGAATAACATTAAAATTGAAAAAAAAAAAACCAGGGATGCAAATTAAAAGGCCGCAATTTTTACGCTTGTCTTGGGACAGTTAGTGCAAACAAACAATTATTCATAACATATAAAAAAAAATCGAAAAAATAAGAAACCTAGTACCACAATCCTCGTATTTCAATGTTGAAAGTTTCCGCTAATAATAATTTGTGATCCGAAAGATGGCATGATTTAATTCGAGTTTCATCACATAGTCTGAAGTGGGAAACAAAAAAGCAAGGAGGATGAAAAAATACGTACAACATCAAGCCTTCGAGCAGATCGATTATCCGAACGCCAATACGCAAGGCTCAATTGCAAATATAATCAAAGAATCCCTGGGTGATTGGATACGATGGGGGGAAAGATTGAGAGAGATTTTAGGGTTTAGGTCGCAGCTTAAATACGATTCAATTACCCCATATGCCCTCGCTGTTGTATCAATTTACAGGAATACACGTGGTGAGTACTAAAATATTATAAAAATATGGATCAAAATATGACTAAAAATGGAAAACTTACATTTAAAAAATAATAAATTTGTATGAACCGGTTCAAACAAAATAAAGTTACTTTTTTTTTTTTAATAGAATTCTATGTCAAAAAGAAAATTATAGAAATCGAGATCTAAAACCTTATATAGTATAAGATAAAAACTTATGCGAGACAGTCTCACGGATCGTATTTTGTGAGACGGATCTCTTATTTGGATCATCCATGAAAAAGTATTACTTTTTTTATGCTAGGAGTATTACTTTTTATTGTGAATATCGGTAGGGTTGATCTGTCTCACAGATAAAGATTCGTAAGATCGTATCACAAGAGACCTATTCATCGTAAAAATTATTTTCTACCTAATTTTATTTAAAAATTTATAACATTAATAATTGTAATATAATAATAGTAATGACAGTAATTATCAGAATATCAATAATAATATTACTTAGTCATATTTTGATTAACAATATTTGGCCCTCGGATTGCACTAGAAATTTATGTTTTCCACGTTAGTCATATTTTGATTAAGTAGTATTATTTTATAATATTTTATTATAAAAAATTCCGTTAAGTATTTGAATCATCATCGATTTCTCTTATCCGTCCAGTCAAATGATATTAACATAATATTATGTTTTACTTTTGTTTGGAAATTATGTATGTTGTTCGATATACGACCAAATAGTCTCATAAGAATATGAAGATGCTAAAAATTTCATGTATTTTATATTTAATACGGTGAGCTAAAATTATTCTGAGTGATGGTTGATAATGAATATCTGAGTTGGACGTGGACCGAGCAGAACCATTGATGAGAGAGTTAGGCTAAATCCTACGTAAATAAACAAACGTTAGAGGATATCGGAAGTGTTTCCAGTATAGTTTTTCGATGTCTAAGTTAGTCCGGAAAACAAATTTAAAAGTACAAGTATAGTAGTACTTGTATAGGTAATGAGTGAATGAATGTACCAATGATAAGTACCTTATATTAATAGATGTAGAAATGGATAGAGTCCGTGTATGACAAGAACTTTGGTATAGTAAGTATCTTAAACATGAGATTTAGTCTGATCTTATCTTATTTTAAGTAATTTATAATTTGAATGATATATACAGGTTTTTTCAAGATTATTACCTTATTACATAAGATTTTTTCAAGAATTTTATATTATTGAGACTTTATTCACTGTCGTATTTGTATGAGTTCGGGTCGGTGCATTATTTGGTCCCCTGATCGGCCATAATATGCTCGGTGTTTTGGGTTTACCGTTCTAAAACATAGAGTAATGAATCAGACTCTTCAGTAATTTATTGGACATCTACTTTGGCCTTGAATGTATTTTAATATGAACTCATCTTTTCGGCTAATGGAATTGAGGTTGATTGGGTCTACCCAAATCACATCTGGGTCGGGTAGGAAATATGAAGATAACAGAATCGATGGATTAAGGCAACTTATGAAATATTTTTAAAAATTATTTTTAAGTTTTTATGTATAAAATTCACATGAGAATTGAACAATATTTTTTTAGAAGTTACAAATATCATGTAATTTATTAGTGTATCATTGTGGGAAACACTTGGATATTATTCGACCACATATCATTGTAGGAATATTTAGATATTATATTAAAAATAAAAAAATTAATTTATTATTTTTATGTTAAAATATGGTATGATAATTTAAAATTTCAAAAAATTAAATAAAGATAGAATAATAGTTTACTGTGAGAGTTTATCAATAGAAAAAAAACATATTTACTATAATTGGTTTTCATGATATTTTTTTTATGTATTTTTTATTTTTCAAATTACACCGTCATCCCAAAAGTAATCATTCTAGGATGCTAGTGTACATCTCATTATTATTTAGGCAAAAACTTGTGTGAGACGATCTCACGGATCGCATTTGTGAGACGAATATCTTATTTGAGTTATCCATGAAAAAGTATTACTTTTTATACTAAGAGTATTACTTTTTATTATGAATATCGATAGAGTTGACCCGTCTCACAGATAAAGATTCGTGAGACCGTCTCACGAGAGACCTACTCTGTTATTTATTAAGTAAGAGAAGCCTAGAGAAAATATTTGACTAAGACGAAAAAATCTTTTTTGTTTTACCAATATAAAATTTATATTATATCCACTATTTTCCATATGCAAAAATACTAGTAATATAGAAAACTTTAAAACCATTTCGTGTATTTCGCTTTTTCTTTTAAATAAATATTTTGTATATAAAAAATTCAAAATTTTATAACAGATCAAACCAATCCCATCAGCTCTTAGTCTGGTTTTCGGCGGGAGGGTCAAAATGTTTCCAAATAGTGTGTGCATACTAAAAATGTGTGCAGGCCACTTCGACATCTCCAAAAAAAAATCTCAACTTGGAGCGTTGTCACGATTATTGAACAGCAATAACAAATTTCAGATTAGTATATTTGATGCTTTGTACTGTATTTTGAGTATTAATGTCCTCGAAGCTTCGTATCTCACATCTTTCTATGGATTCCATCTACAAATCCTCCACAGGAATGGTGATGATTGAGTAGTTATGATCTGGTTTTTGAGAGCCTTGTTCTCCTTCTCCAAAGCCAACTTGTCATTCTTGAGCTGCGACCAATGTCATAGAGTTGATCCCAAGCCGATAAAAAGGGTACGTAAAAGAACAATTCAAAGAAAAATCTAGTGAATCCTGGAATGCAAGTAAATAGCGCAAACAAATGCACTCGTGTTTTGGTTCACGCCATCTCGACTAGCAGCGAATGCTTGTCAAAACATTGTGACTAGTAAGAGTAGATGGTCTTGCTTTTCTTCTTCTTGTTTTTTTAAACCTAGTGCTCGAAGCTTCTGTTTGGTAATAGGTAGATTTGAATTTTGAGACACATGTAAGCACCATAACTTTGCATGGTGTCTCCAGGATTTCGACTTACAACAGAAACGAAAAGTAAATTATATGTGTAATTTTTTTCTGAAAATAAAGTCTCGCCCTCCACGGCCAACTTGCTGAGTCTGTCCCTGGTATAGAGGAAAGTAAAATTGCAAGACTTAAATCATTACCTCTTCTACTTTGGTAGCAAGTGATTCGACAGCTTCTTGTAATGATGAAATAGTGGTTGATATAACATCTTCATAAGCTGCTTCAGTTTTTTCCTTCGAGTTGGGGTCGAAGAAAATTCCTTCCAAAATGAATAGCTGCTCAAGCAGTTGGACATCTTCGATCTTCATTCTCTGTTTCATCTATATTTAGGACACAAAATTGTTTAGATACAGAGAGACGCAAATCATTTACTGGTCAAAATTTGGAATACAAGGGTAACCTTTTCCAAAATCTTCTCACATGACCCATCTTTGATCAATGAGACTGATTCAGGACTGTTGGTGTCTTCATCTCCTTTGAAATTTACTAGTGCTGATGCCTTTATATGCCTTGCTCTGTTCAAAGATTGAAGAAATCAACTCTACCAGCACAGTTTCGGTAAAAATAACTAAATAAGCATATAAAAAAGTTTGATTCTAGATGTCCTATTCCTGTTCCATCACACCTAAATGTATAGAACTCGAGATTGGAACATTATTCAGAAAAGGAGACCCATGACGACCAAAAGTAGATTTGCATACCTTGAACCAAATCGAAGAGTGGATAAGGTCTCTGACGCATTTGATGGGCTTGGTGAGCAGCAGCAGAGCAATGTAGTATGGGAGTCTCCTCCCTGTGAAGTGCAAGGTAATTTCATCTTTATGAATGGTTAAACCGGTGACAATCAGATGGGGTTCGTGGAAAGAGACTAACAATAGCATCCTGCAAAATCCGTGTAAGCTTAGAGTCACGATAGGGGATATGATTCCCCCTTACTGTTGAAGCACAAGTTAAAGCATTTATCACGTTTCCAAGTGCTGACAGTGATTTGTTGATAGTTTTTGCTTCTTCAAGAACTCTGCCTCCAGCTCCAGTCCTCTCTGCTTTCTCAGATCCCGCTAAGTCTACAAGGATTAACTTTCCAGACCTGTCCCAGTTTCCACGCACATAAAGAGCTAATTCCAATAATTTAAAAATTTTGAAGCTGAGAATGTACCTTCTCTCCTTCTCTAGTTCCAGCTCGATTGAAAATATGTATATGCAGTGACTTCTACTGCTGACTACATTCATTTCTGTGCAGGTTAAATTTTACATAATTCCAAAACAGAGCGACGAATAGAATTCGATAGAAAGGTGCTAGCCTGCTCCTTGGGCAATTTGGAAAGAAAAGTAATGTACACAAGTTGAAAAAAAAAAGATAAAAAGAGTACGGGTGTCTCCAACGGCTCTGTTTGCTATTCCACTCTGCATAAAGAAGAACCATTTAAGTTATAGAACACAAAGAATGAACAGCGAGGAACGTATGGAACTTATATCTTACCGAAAGACAATGTAATGCCTCAGCAGAATCTGATACCGGGATCTGGAAAACAAAATCAAAGCTTGTAAAAGCTAGACTGCATGATCAGAGTTAATTTTAAAGGGGGGGCCATTGCAGGAATGAGAGGTATAGAAAGTTGATGAAATTTAAAATAGTAACTGCATATTCAATACTGAAGGGCAAGGGAATATAATCTGTCCTCATGACTCATCCAGGTGCCATGCAATAACATTCTTTGTCGCTCAATCTGTTACAGTTTCATTTTCTTCATGCATATAACCTATCTGAATACCAGAAAAACTTCTATATATTTATCGCCAGCTACTTGATCCGAGAAATAAAGTTTCATCCAGAACTTTCCTATTATTCACGCATTTTCCGAATGGAAAATAGCTGTCATCAAGAGTTGGTGTGAAAAAAAACTGTGATCCTGGGCAAGAAAATAGCAGCAAAAAGGAAATTCCAATTCCAGGCCAAAATCAATCGAACAAGTTTCTCTTATGGACTCTCCTTCAGCAGAGGCTGACAATACTCTGTCATTGCCGATACATGTACACATGTATCTTTATCTATATCAGGATGACGTCTCAAGCAGAAATATTCGGGTTAGGAGGGCGGAAGGATCCTCACCTCTGTCACTCCAGACACAAATATTCCTTGCTCCCTGCTCTCCTTAATCTGCAAATTGTCCTTGGACAGATCAAAAAGGTCCCTGAGGAGTGAAAAGCACCCATTAACACATAATATGTGCCAATTTTCCAATATAATATCAACGTCCAACTTTGAGATGGAAGATCAGGCAACTGCTGATAGTTTCAGGTGGTGCAGACCTTACTCTCTCCATGTATATTTCTACCTGAAAACATCAGGAGAAGAGTGTCCCTTTGAGAGCTAAAAATTAATCATGTAAACTGCTAAGGAGAGTTTATCCTCTTAAGGCCCTCATACCATTGACAGTTTAATCATATACTTGGACATGTCGTTTGAATGTTTAATCATGTCAAAAATGCCATCCACCACTCTTGGTAGCAAGCCTTTCTCTTTTTCCTCACAATCTATTAACTTTGGTCCCTGAAACAAAAAAGACTGAGTAAGATCTTTGTCAAAGAATATTGAGTGAATATTTCATTGCAATTACATTACCTCCATGGTGTAAGTTTTTCCTGCTCCTGTCTGGTTAAAGATGCAAACGAAACGGTTCATTCTTGGGTATAATAACTTTGAGAATTTAGTAACAGGTAAAAAATGAAGAAAAAGATTTAAATGGTATGTTATCCATCTTGACAGTTGATCCAGAAGGGGTAATGGAGTCACAAGAGAAAGACGAGGAAGGCAAAGTATTTTTGAATTTTGGTTAACATAAAACTGGAATTTTCATTCGGTATTATGATATCCAACCAAAGGAAGAATGGAGAGACACAGAGGCCAGGACAGAAACAGTAGACAAATATATTCTCAATTTTTTTTCCAGCAACTATATATCAACCAGAACTTGTGAGTTAGAACTTCTCTGTGCACTTTGTGGTTGCTGATTAAGGGTACTCATGTACAATCATCAAAATTCCATCAACAAAAATCTTGCAAAACTTCTGAATTGTCAAACTAACAGCAATAGTTATGCCGAAATATAAAGCTACATCCTGCAACTATGCCCTGTAGATTCCCACAAATGCTTTATCCAATGGTTGAGCAAAAATAACTCAAATATACTAAAAATAGAGCTACATTCAGAAATAGATTTATATGCAACAGCGCAGGAAAGAATCATAAACAAGCCACCAAATAATTCTGAATTATTTGACATAAAAAAAGATGAAATAGTTGAACATGGTACACAGGCATTCGGTATTTCTCATTATGCACCAAAACATATAATGGATTCTGAGCACAAAGGATCGATAGTTCAGTATCTTTTCATATACATATGTTCACACAAACAATAAAAATCAAATTGTGTCATATATCCAAGATTGATTCCACAACAAAATGTGGGGTAGCTAATAAGCTTGAGGGTTCTCCTGTCTAAAAAGTAAAAACCTAGTTTTTTTAGTTTGGCTGTTCCTCTTGGACTTATCACCTGACGATTGTAGTCCCATCAGAGGCCAAATAGGGGCAAATATGGGAAAGGACTGTGATCGAGTCAGCGTCAAAAGTGTGGCTCATGTTCACATTACAGGTCGGATGTAGGTGCATGCACCAAATAGTAATGAGTAAATAAAAGTTGTTCCAATGAGCCGCAGTGAAAGTGAGCTTCTCAGGGGGTGAGCAATGACGATTGATACATAACATTGAAAGCTGTCATCTTTTAGCTTATGGCCTAATATTTGATACACTGATTCATGTAATTTCATAATCAAACAAAGAATTTCACCTGTCCATATGTAATGATGGCACCATTCACACCATTAACAATACCTACAATTTTTTGACTGTTAAAATATGAAGTTAAATTTGAACCATTATCTAGATTAAGCAAAAAAATAAACAAATTAGAAGTATCAGAGAAAATGGAAGACAGAACAGATTTTCACCCTTTACAATGGGTAAAGCTATGAATTCATATATGTCGGCCTGCTCTGATCCTTGATAGAACACTTTATCAAAACAAAACTCCACTTCCTCTTGCTTCTCATCCTGCCATGGGACAAATTCAAGCATGCTTATTTCCCCTATTATCCATCTCTTGCTTCCTTACCCTCTTTTTAAATCAATTATATGCTCTATTCATATACAGATGAACTCATGCTTATCAAATACAAAGACACCAGTTAAGTTATAACCTCCAAAGAAACAATAAAAATACTTTTAACCTCAGCATAGATAAATTCACATTAATTCAAGCTCAAACTCATAATAAATTTTTGAACCATGTTCATTTGTTTATACTAAATGTGAGAAAAAGGTAACGTGACAACATCAAGATCCAACTTGTCTATGAATCTTTTACATGAAAATGAAATTAAATCTGATCTCCATGCGACAGCCAACTACCAAAATTATCTGGGTGTATGCACCCCTTAAATCCACAAAATCCACAAATGAAGTTTCAAGAAAATTGTAGAAACTTATGAGGGTTTTGGGAGATATTATTTCATCACAAAATTAAAATAGGGATCTAACTTGCGATATTTTACGAAAAAAGGCAGTCCCTTTCAACTTCTGTATTTGAACTATTTCATATCAATTTCGGAACATTTATTAGAATTTGGATTATTGATGTTTTATCTGTTTGTAGTTTATAGGCTCAACTCAACGTTGTCGACGTCATTCAAGATCACCCAGTCATACATATTTGACCCCATTTCACTTGATCACATCATCGAATTTCTCATCACTCATCATCCATTTCATACATAGAATTAATGAGGTGCATGGTCAAGCGAAAGAAATAGAGAGAGAAGTGTCGTATCAACTCAGCACAAACCTATACGACACTATAATTTGTTGTATACCCCAAACTGACATGTCCCACCATCACACCAGGTCAAGCATCTGTTGGGGAATTACACCCCCCGAAGCGGTGCCAACCACGATGATAATATAGTACCCAAAACTTGCGGAATAAAATAACCAACAAGAACACAAAGATTTACGTGGTTCACCCAATATAGGCTACGTCCACGGAGCACTGCAACTTTTATAACTGGAAGAAATATTACAACAAGTGTATACACGAATACACTCAATATTTCTCACACTCCCAACCCGAGTATACCGAGAAAATAATTTCTCTAACTCACACAAAGAGAATTCCCGCACTCAAGAAAAAAATACACTCTTTTTTTCTATGCACTCTCTTTTTGTCAAAGCTAAAAAGCTTTTGATTTTGGGATACAATAATTGAAGGAATTGAGCTCTATTTATAACTAATTCCCTCCAGCAATTTCTGTAAACTTCCGATGTGGGATGTTGTTATTTTTAATATTTTAATTAATGTGGGCCCCACCCACATTTATTAAAATCTTTCCTAACAATTCTCCCACTTGAAGACTTGATTTCAATCATGTTTTCACACCATCAGTGCAGCAGCTCATATATCTCCATTTATACTTGCAGTCCAACTGAAGTTGAACACAACTTCAGTTTGTCCATGGTTACCGTCTTCGTGAGCATATCGGCTGGATTTTTATTTCCAGGAATCTTCTCCAGCATCAACACTCCATCTTCCAGCACTGATCTGATGAAATGGTACCTAACCTGTATATGCTTCGTCCTAGCATGATAAACAGGATTTTTTGCTAAATGAATAGCAATCTGACTGTCACAGTATAATGTGCTATCTTCAAGCTTCTGACCCAATTCCTCCAGAAATGATTTCAACCATATCATCTCCTTGCTAGCTTCTGTAACTGCAACATACTCAGCCTCAGTAGTCGAAAGCGCAACAATCTTTTGCAGCTTAGACACCCAGCTTACAACTGTACCACCTAATGTGAACACATATCCAGTAGTACTTTTCCTGCCATCCAGGTCACCACCCATATCGGCATCGACAAAACCCTGTAAGCCAAATTTTGATCTCCTGAAGCATAAAGAACAACTAGCAGTACCTTTCAAATACCTGAGAATCCACTTAACTGCTTCCCAGTGTTGCTTTCCTGGATTACTCATAAACCTGCTCACAACTCCCACTGCATGTGCTATGTCTGGTCTTGTGCACACCATTGCATACATGAGGCTTCCGACAGCAGAAGCATAAGGAACCTTATTCATATAAGCCTGCTCCTGCTCCGTCGATGGTGATTGTGCTTTGGTTAGTTTGAAATGACTAGCCAAAGGAGTACTCACAGATTTAGCTTCATCCATATTAAATCTGCTAACCACCTTTTTCACGTACTCTTCTTGAGATAACTTCAAGAATCCATTCACCCGGTCTCTGAAGATCCTCATTCCAAGGATTTGCTTTGCAGCACCCAAATCCTTCATGGCAAATTCCTTTGATAAATCTTTCTTGAGTTTATCAATTTCTTCCAGACAAGCTCCAGCTATCAGCATATCATCTACATATAGCAGTAGTATGATATAAGAACCGTCAAACTTTTTCACATAACAGCAGTGATCAGCTTGACACCTTAGGAATCCATTTTCACTCATGAATCCATCAAACTTCTTGTACCACTGTCTTGGAGCTTGTTTGAGACCGTACAAGCTCTTCTGAAGTTTGCATACCATTCTCTCTTTTCCCCGTACTTCAAAGCCCTGTGGCTGCTTCATATAAATTTCTTCATCTAGGTCACCGTGAAGAAACGCAGTCTTTACATCCAACTGCTCCAAATGTAAGTCTTCCTTCGCCACTAGTCCAAGTACAGTCCTGATAGTGGTTAATTTAACCACCGGAGAGAAAATCTCGGTGTAATCAATTCCTTCCCGTTGTTGGAAGCCTTTTACAACAAGTCTTGCCTTGTACCGCTTGCTACCATCATGCTCTTCTTTTAACCGGTACACCCACTTGTTATGTAACGCCTTTTTGCCTTGCGGAAGTTCTGTCAACTCCCACGTCTGATTGGATGACAGTGAATCCATCTCATCTTCCATGGCCAACTCCCACTTGGTTGAATCATCATTTTGCATTGCCTCTTCATAAGTCTCCGGTTCACCTTTGTCTGTCAGCAAAATATAGTGAAGTGCAGGGGAGTATCTATCAGGTGGTCTAATGGTTCTCAAAGATCTCCTGAGTTCAATCACCGGAGTTTGTGGGTCATCATCTTGTGCAGTTTCTTCTTCATCTTCCTGGTTACTGGTTTTCGATTCATTCACAGGAATGTTTGTCAATGGCACTTCATCAGTCTTCTTGACTTCAGGACATTCATCTCCAGCTCCAATGTCTGACTTGTCCTTGTACAGAAGTTTCTCATTAAAGATTACATCCCTGCTCCGAATGATCTTCCGATTTTGGTCATCCCAGAAACGATAACCAAACTCATTATCTCCATAACCAATAAAGAAGCACTTCTTTGATTTCGGATCAAGTTTTGTTCTGCTTGCTGAATCAATATGAACATAGGATAGACATCCAAACACTTTCAAGAAAGAAAGGTTTACTTCTTTGCCGCTCCAAACCTCTTCGGGTATTTTGTAGTCCAGTGGTACCGAAGGTCCTCTGTTGATCAGATATGCTGCAGTGTTAACAGCATCAGCCCAGAATGATTTTGGCAATCCAGAATGCAATCTCATGCTCCTTGCGCGTTCATTCAAGGTCCTGTTCATCCTTTCAGCTACACCATTCTGTTGAGGTGTACCAGGAATGGTTTTCTCCATCTTGATCCCGTTCTGTGCACAATATTTCTTGAACTCATCATCTTCATATTCTCCACCATTGTCAGACCGTAAGCACTTCACCTTCAAGTTGGTCTCATTTTCCACCATGGCTTTCCACCTTTTAAAGGTCTCGTAAACATCAGATTTATTTTTCAGAAAATAAACCCAAACTTTTCTACTCGAATCGTCAATGAATGTGACATAGTATCTCGAGCCTCCAAGGGATGTCACAGGAGATGGTCCCCATACATCAGTATGAACCAGCTCCAACTTTGCTGCTTTCGGTTCTCTACCGCCTTTTGAAAAGCTCACCTTCTTCTGCTTTCCAAAGATACAGCTTTCACATAGTTGGTGTTCAACAGTCTTTAATTCTGGTAGCTTTCCTTTTGACACCAACATCTTCATTCCCTTCTCACTCATGTGTCCAAGTCTATAATGCCATAGACTTGAATTGGCTCCAGCATCCACAGCTGCTAAAGTGTCTCTGCAACTGGAAGTCATATACAGTGTTCCAGTTTTCTTTCCTCGAGCAACAATCATGGCTCCTTTGTTCACTTTCCAGGAACCATCACCGAAGGTCACATTATGGCCTTCATCAGCGAGCTGTCCCACCGAGATCAGATTGCGTGTCAAATTTGGTACATGTCTGACTTTGTTGATTTTCCAGACAGATCCATTTGACATCTTCATCCGTACATCACCCATACCAACAATTTCCAAGGGTTTTCCATCAGCCAGGAAAACTTTTCCGTAATCGCCAGCGATGTAATTATCAAATACATCGCGATCACCAGTGGTATGAAACGAAGCTCCCGAGTCCATAACCCAAGAATCAACAGGGCTTTCCATGGATAATAGCAGAGCATCATGTACTTCATCAGTGACAGCATTGGCATTATTCTTCATTGATCTGCAGTTCTTTTTCAGGTGACCAGTCTCACCACAGCTCCAGCACTTCATATTCTTTTCAAAGATGTTTTTGTCTTTTCCATTTCTTGACTTGGATCTACCGCGCCATCGGTTGGAACTCCTTTCACCACTCCTGCCTCTTCCTCTGTTATCAAGATTTAGAGCAGATCTCGATGATGTTGCTTCACCCGAGTCTTTCCTGCGAACTTCTTCAGCAAGGATTTGATCTCTAACATCATTGAGTTGTAGTTTCCTTTTTCCAATAGAGTTGCTAACCGCTTCCCGCATCGGTTCCCAAGTTTCTGGTAAAGACGTCAGAAGAATAAGTGCACGAATCTCATCATCAAATTTGATGTCCACCGATGTCAGCTGGGAGACAATCGTGTTGAATTCATTTATGTGTTTTGCCACCGAAGCACCTTCTCCCATCTTCAAGTTGAATAACTTCTTCATGAGATGTACTTTGTTGTTTGCCGATGGCTTCTCGTACATGTCCGATAGAATGGTCATCATCTCCTCCGTGGTTTTGGCCGCCGCCACGTTATGCGCCACGTTCTTTGTTAGGGTCAATCTTATGACACCTAAAACCTGTCGGTCAAGGCGCTCCCAATCATCATCCTCCATCTTGTCCGGTTTCTGTCCTGATAGAGGTTGATGCAGCTACTTACGGTAAAGATAATCCCTTATCTGTAACCGCCAGAACGAAAAATCTGTTCCATCGAACTTGTTGATTCCCGGTCCCGATCCATCATCTACGGCCATCACTTCTCTAGCCTTAGCAAAAAATCTAAAAAATCTTTTCTGATGTGGAAGATCAGACAAAGCTGCAACCACAGAGCATACTCAGAATTCTTAAGAATTTTCACAACAAGGCTCTGATACCAGTTGTTGGGGAATTACACCCCCCGAAGCGGTGCCAACCACGATGATAATATAGTACCCAAAACTTGCGGAATAAAATAACCAACAAGAACACAAAGATTTACGTGGTTCACCCAATATAGGCTACGTCCACGGAGCACTGCAACTTTTATAACTGGAAGAAATATTACAACAAGTGTATACACCCATACACTCAATATTTCTCACACTCACAACCCGAGTATACCGAGAAAATAATTTCTCTAACTCACACAAAGAGAATTCCCGCACTCAAGAAAAAAATACACTCTTTTTTTCTTTTCACTCTCTTTTTATCAAAGCTAAAAAGCTATTGATTTTGAGATACAATAATTGAAGGAATTGAGCTCTATTTATCACTAATTCCCTCCAACAATTTCTTTAAAATTCCGATGTGGGATGTTGTTATTTTTAATATTTTAATAAATGTGGGCCCCACCCACATTTATTAAAATCTCACCTAACAGCATCTCTAATTGTTATCTCTAATTCATTCATAAGGAAATATGAAGAAAAACTTGATCTACTCTCTCGAGTGTGCATCAAGCATTCAAGCTCATGACAACGGAAAGTAAAGTTACAAGTCGGTCAGCCTATTGGGACTAAAACACAAGTCCAATACCGTTTTAGGTATTTCATGGTCCCTCGTGCAGATCCATTTCATTTTGGCAAATTACCTAGTCATGCACCCACTAACAACGTAACCCCACAGTAACCAACACACATGATTAGAGATCCAGTCAAACACAACATTAATTGGAAAAAACACCAAAGTAACCAATCTTATACCCTGAATAAGCTACGTAAAAATGCAGAATCGCATTCATACAAAGTAACACTGAGATAGAGTGATAAATGCGATCTTCTACCTTGATTATAAAGAATTCAGAATCAACACCGGTAATGCAGACGGCATCACCATGGTCGGACCTTTCTTTCTCATTCAGAGGTCTGAACAGAGCGCAAACTCTTATGTTCCTCATCCTTTTCAGCATGCAAACTAGTACAAAAACCTGCCCTGGATTAATCGGAAAAAGCTAAAAAAACAGACTCATTCACAAATTCGTATCGAATTCATTCAATAGACGAATCAGTTGCACGAGATTAAAGCAAATCAAACGTGCGTATAACATGAATGCCCCCAATGCTGTGGGTGCTCGTTTAGAGAGAGAGAGACAGAGGACCTGACTGAAAAGCGCGCGGACGAAATTCCCTTGGAAAACCAAGGAAAAATCATGATTAAATGACTTTATTACCCTTCCCGAGGGTAAAAAGAAGTGAAACTGGAATCTAATCTCCCTGGGTAAATAAAAAATAAAATTAAATGTAAATTGCCCCAAAAATGATCTTTTGCGAATAAATTATAGACTATGTAAAATATATAATTGTATCTCTTGTGGCTAAGTAATACGGAAATAAATTGTTCAAACAACAAAACACGTATTTTATGGTTATCTAAATGTGGTTGACACGTGTCTTTGTGTCAAAACATGCTGCAAAAATTAATCATAATAGTCATCACGACAAAACAAATATGAGTAATCCACAAACTCCATCTCAAAAAGCTTTACGCAAAGGCCGAGTAAATAATAAGTTATTCAAATTTTTCCACATGTAAGCATCATTTGTCAGTGATAAAAGGAAGTAAAACTCGTGCAGTGATACAATATTGGACATCCTAACATAAAATAAAAACATGATTCAACATGATATATGGGCCTATGGCCTGTGGAACATGAGATTCGTGAGGTCATAATAACTGAATGCTTGGTCATATGTGGTTCTATGCCTATAGATCAAGCCTGGAAATATAAATGCGATTTACTATATCATCCATAAGAATGCCATTTCATATTGAATATCTCACTAGACCTTGGATAAATGAGATTCATTTTAACTCGTAATTTCTCGAATATCTACGTCTCTTATGTTGTCAAAGAATGACAGCATACACAGGAAATGCATTAATGACGGTAGTTGGGGTATGTTTTGTTGAATACGCAGTGGAGAATTCAAACATGTTTTTGCTTTGTTGAAAAATGAAGGGAACACATTTTATGAAAACGTGTTCCATAGTAATAAGGAAGTTCTGTAAATAGAGCTTCATCCTCTCATTGTAATATATCATTTCATTGAGTTCTCTTTCATCTTATAACATTTGAGTGCTTAGTTCTATAATATTTGTGAGATATTTGTTCTCCTGTATTAAGAGAGTGTGTTCTATCTGGAACACAGTGAATGGTTGTATATCATAAAATATTATAGTGAAATTAATTTCATCTTGTCCGTGGTTTTTACCCTAATAATTTCTAAGAGTTTTTCATGTAAATCTAAGTGTCCAGTTTTATATTTTATTTTCATATTTATATCTCAAGTTACCTCACGTTGGACCAACAAGTGGTATCAGAGCTTGGTTTAAAATTTTTTAAAATTTTGAGTATGCTCGTTACAGCATAGACCGATCTTCCATATCATATAAGTTTCTTAAAGATCATTTTCCTTTCAAAAAAATAATATTTTTTTAAACCTATGAACTTCTTGAACCAATTGGCTCTAAATCTATTATAATTTGACCAAATCTATTTCGAATTGGCCGGATAGTCATCATCCCATACATATTATATAACCTGAGCTTGAATTTGAAAATCTCAATTCAATGGAATCGAAATCTCAGATGTGTAATTTACTAATGGCCTAATTAAATCATACAATTAGTTATATACAATATAACTAAAATAAAGCTGAGTGTCAACAAAGCAGCTACCTTTACCGGTCAATAGATCTAAAAAAAAATATATTATAATAGCTAAATTCCCTGGAAATTAACTTACATGTTTGGAAACTTCACAATTTGTTGACCATTGACGGCCATCAAATTAATACGTAATGAAGCAACTAATTTTCTATAACCAAGCAGTCCAACGAAGACGCCACTTTAAGAAAATCAAAAGATATCTTATCAAGTATCATAGTATATATCTCATTTATCACAAAATGTTAGTTTTCCTACATTTGTTGAATACATTTTTTTGGATTTTGATAAATGGACTTGAGTAATCATCTTTAAGTCTCGATCTTAATATGATATTAGAGTCGAAGTTGCACCGTTATGTGTTGGATTTGTCATAATTAGGTCATCTTTTGTCTTGTAAACTTCACACTTCTGTGCGTGATGATGATGTATTACTTGTCCCACACATCAGTGGTAACTTCGACTATCCTCTCATTAAAACTAATTTTTTGAGTTGAGTTAAATGCAAATCTCAATTTAAAACAAAGACAGTCAAACAACAATCAAATTATTAAATATTAAAACTAATTGATTGTATCTTTCGTAAATATTTCTTTATACGGTGCACTTTTATACGGTTTTTATTTAATGTAATCGTATAGTATTTTTAAACGTTTTATCATACGTATTCTTAACTCCTTTTTTTTGTGTGCGTGTGCGTGCGTGGAATTCTTACTAGCATTGCCTTTTGTTTCGAGGATATAGGTAAATTTCTATCAAATTCACACAAGTACATAAATCGTCTTATCTAATTAGGATAATTATGAAAAATGTACAGATGAAACCTACAAGAAATTCACAAGAATACATAAATCGAGTTATACGATGATTTTGACTCTTATGCTATCGGTGTATGAGATATTTAAAATGAAATATCAAGTTCAGACTCAATTATAACAGTCTTTCTTTCAGCTCTAAAAATCAAATTATAACACTATATCTATACTTTTTATTAAAGTTAAACACTTAAACTTCTTTACTAATTAACTTTTGTATATAAATTTAATTTTAAAAAGAACTTTATTATTATTTATTTATTTTCTATCGAATATATGTACCATGTGTGTCATGATGAGACAATATATTTGGTTATCAATGAACGAGCTTTGACCGTCACGCAAAACTACTGCTATTGGCCTGTCATGTGCGAGACTTGAACAAACAGATAAATAAATAAATAAATAAATAGATAAATAAATAAATAAATAAAGTAAAGTTTCATAGAAATGAAATAATAATACCAAGAATGAAATTCACAGCGTACAACTCTCTCCCTCTCTCTCATATGTATCTATCTGCTTGTATATATTTGTCGCTTTTTCTGTCGCTGTGAAACATTTGGGTTCCTCTCTCTAAAGGTGATGGTGTCATATGATATTGGCCACAAACTAATCGTCAGAGTCAGTCACCGATGATCATCGGTAAAGTTCTTCGCTGCCTCCTCGATATTCGGATCACGCCGGTGATGGAGTTGTTTTTGTTTTTGTTTTTCTCTCTTTTTTGGGTGATTCAGTCTCAATTTCAGCTGGTTTCATATTTTTAGTTTTTTTTAAATGGGGACAGATTGTGTTGATGGATTTGAGACGATGTTGTTTGTTCTCTGACGTGGATCCATTGATGGTTTTGTTTAGCTTGTTTATCCGATTTTGTTTGCTGTCTTTGTTGATCGTTTCCTGAATCTAGGGCTGGCTACTATTTTCTTTTCAATGTTAGATCTACGTTGTGGTTTTTGTGGTTTGTTTTCTTTAACTTTGGTTATTTATTGTTGACAGATATCTGACTGTTGTGTTTGGAATTCTTGAAGATGTTTCATGTAGTGAGATTGTGGGAGTTTATTATGTTTTTAAAATTATTCTTAGCTTTTATCATGGATTTTTCAGCACCAGGATTTTCGGTATTACGAATTTTAAGTAGTTATACGAGTTTCTGGTTAAATAGTTGAAGATAAAGCTACTAATTATCGGAAAGCTAATATGTTTTATTTTTGTATTATTTCTGTCAAACTATGTTCAACCAATGCATGGCAAATTTCTTTGCGTGTTTAATGCTGGGAAATATTATTGTGCAAGTCGCAACATTATTGTGAATAAGTAGTCGCGTGCTGGCGTCAAATATTGAAGGGGAAAAGGATGCCTAGATATGGCGTTGCCGCATTGCGGATGAAAAGGATAAACAGATGGATTTTAGAGAACTATTATGTGGTTAAATTTTGATGTATTCAAGCAAACACCGAGTAGTTTTTCTATGTGCTCCCTGGTGATGTAAGTGTGTCCTGTGATATGTGCGGTTTGGTGTTGTAGGTGAAGGGTTTGGTGGTAGATTGCACTGTCTTGGGAAGATTAATTTTCTATTTTATAAACTGTAGGACGTTTAGTTTTTTTAGCTTTTGGGATTAAAATGTAATTCTTTGAATGTTTCGATGCTAATCATAAAGCGCTGTAATGTATATTTCAAGCAGTCTGCAAGACGTTAAGTTAAATCATCCATGTTATCCGGTTATTACATAAGGATGCAATATTCTATAACTTTACCATCTAAGATAGTCTAAGTTATGCTATATTAGTCCAGTGTTACTTATCTAATGGTGGATTAATTAAAGAAATCTTAGCAATGCTATAAAATGGCTTTTATTTTATTTTTATCACTTTTGGAGTCCTTTTTGTGCTTGGTTTACCAACCTCTTTGGAGGACCTTCGTTATAGATATGAATTGTCCCAGAAAAGTAGTGAGAGACTATTGTTGAGTTTCAAAAAGGACATTGGTAGTTAATATCTGTAATGACATGAGCTACAAAGATTGATAATATCTTATTTTGTGTTTGGATTGATTTCAAACTCCTTGACTTGTTTGGTTGGACAAAACTCAAGTAAATATTAAATTAACTCTGTATAAGATTAAGCAATTTCAATAATAATTATGAAAATTTTCATATTAGTCCAAGAGGTGTCTTGAAATCCATTCCTCAAATCAAAACCCTTACTCCAAATCAATTTCATCAATCCAAGCGCAACCTTAGTTATTTTGCACTTTTTTCGTGTTGAGTTGTGTGTTTTTGTGGTAGGGAAGACTTATGTATGTAAATTGAGTGGTCAACGGTCAACCTACTGGCCTTTTTCTCATGAAGAAATCCATGCTAATAATACTTACCATAATTTTTCTAGGTCGAGCAAATGGGATGGTAGAAATCTATCGATTGGGACAAAGATTTAAATTTTCAAAATACTTTTCCTTTTGGACTCACTGTTTTGTTTGGATTATGAAATCACCAGGCCATCGAGCCCAGTATCTTATTGAGGTTTTATGTACTCATTGAAAATATAAAAAAAGAACGGATTACCTTTCCTTTATTGTAGGAAATTAATTGTGGTCAACATATGTATTAGAGCGTGCCAACTGGTTGAGTCTGTCTTAAACACGGCATGCAGTGTAATTTTCAATCTCCTTTTTTTATTTCAGCTAGATTTCTTGCTAGCTCATGTAAATTTTTATAAATTTGGTCATCTTGGATTAGATTTGCATAATACACTCGACCACTGGCAATGTGTTTGCTACAATAATCACACTTACTACTCAATTTTATTGACCCGATATTATTTTCGTTAAATGAAAGATGGAGGAAAAAATAGTATAAATACAGATCTGTTCGGTCAGAAGTTTACATGGTCTCGTTTTTTCTATAGGTGAATGACTTGTTGAGGTATACAACTAGCTGGTTTTTTCATTAAATGGCATCAGTGGGTGTAGCTCCCACTTCTGGTTTAAGGGAGTCTGGCAGTCATGAAATGGGGGTCGATAGGTTGCCCGAGGAGATGCATGAGATGAAAATCCGGGATGATAAGGTACGTTTAAAGTCTCTTCTTCTGTTTTTATTACATCTGTTTGGAAGTTTTCCTAACTCTTACCTGGATTGAGGTTGGGCCTAGCTTAACGTGGCTATGATATTCTAGGAAATGGAAGCAACACTTGTGGATGGTAATGGGACTGAGACTGGGCACATAATTGTGACAACTATTGGTGGCCGAAATGGTCAACCAAAGCAGGTGATGCACCGTAAAAACATTATATTTTGTCAGTTGTCTTATCCAGAGGATTGGGGAAAAAGTACTTGGTTGCAAGTCATGGAACTGTGTTTTGTGGTCCTCAGTTATGTTGGTATTCTGACTGCTTAAGTTAAACTTTTGATGTTTTCTTTTTGGGGATGCTTTCAGACAATTAGCTACATGGCTGAACGTGTTGTCGGACATGGATCATTTGGAGTAGTGTTCCAGGTGCGATTTCTTTGTTGTTTTTGACTTGTAAGTGATGGTTACAACTGTATTTTCTGTTTTACTATGGACGACGATAACGGATATTATTGTTTCTTAACCTTGTTGATCATCCAGGCAAAATGCTTGGAGACCGGCGAATCTGTTGCCATAAAGAAGGTTCTTCAGGACAAGAGGTACAAGAACCGTGAGCTGCAAACCATGCGCCTACTTGACCATCCAAATGTTGTGGCCTTCAAGCACTGTTTCTTCTCAACTACTGAAAAGGATGAATTGTATCTTAATCTGGTACTCGAATATGTTCCGGAAACTGTCCATCGAGTTATCAAGCATTATAATAAGTTGAACCAGCGGATGCCTCTGATATATGTGAAGCTGTATGGTTACCAGGTGTGTGGTTTGCTTTTGGGGCTGCTTTCAGATGTATATGATCTCTTTGTCTGGTAGCAGTACACTTGGCTACTGTTTTTTCCTTTATATATTCTCTTTCATAATGGGCACAACCTTGATCACACCTCCTGGATGCCAAATGTACTGTTGCAACTGGCATTGCAAGAGATGGATTTACCTGTTTTGACATGTGGTTGCACCCATTTATTATCATGCTTTTAGGGGTGATGGGACGGGGACTTTTTTTCATTGTTTTTTATGGGCTATTTGGGCAATGACTTCAGCACAAGCTAGAGTGCATAATAGCTTTTGCCCTGATTATCACAAATACTACCTGGAATCGTGCTGTCTGTTCTCTGTTCTACTACCTGTGAACTGAATGTTTAATTTAAGATATCTCATCTGTGATTCGGTGAATGTACTGTTATATTATTATTTGGCTATGTGTCAGATCTTCAGAGCATTGGGCTACATCCATCGTGGTATTGGAGTATGTCACAGAGATATAAAGCCTCAAAATTTGTTGGTATGTAAATTTCAGATTATATGATTACTTTGTTTACTTGTTACCCTTCACATATCGAAGCTTGTGTATCCTTAGTGCCAAGATAAATTGACTTTTAGAGTACATCACTTTTGTGTATTATCAACTAATTAGATTTAATATTGTCTGTGTCATCTCTCTTATGATATTTTTAATCCATATAGTTGATTCTTTTCATGGTGATATAAATAATTGGCAAATTCGAAGTAATGTCTCATAGTTCAACCTCAACAGAGTTTACTTTCTACTTTTCTTGTGTATGTGATATGATTTTGTTAAGATGTCTCACATCGTTTGGACTGAGTTTTTGGGAGTTGTATATATGGACTTGGACAATCCTCTCACTTGAGTTAGCATTTGAGATTGATTTATGTCCAAGTCTCAATCTTAACCCACTGTTATGTGTTGGACTGTCCATAACTAGGCCACATGTTAATGTCTCCACGCTCTGGTTTGGGAGTTGTATATATGGACTTGAGTAATAGCTTTTGAGGTTGAGTTAGGTCCAAGTCCAACCTTAACATTGTATTTGAGCCAGGTTCCGATGTTGTCTTGTAAACTTTCCCTCTTGGGCCACTCGTTCTGCCCATAGTTGGGTCACTTGTAAACTTTAGATCAGATGTTCATTTCTGGGCATGAGAAGTTTGTTATTTGTCCCACATCGGTTGGATTAAATGTCCGTGAGTTATATATATGGACTTGGACAATCTTCACCTTGAGCTAGCTTTTGGGGTTGAGATAGGTCTAAGTCTCAGTCTTAACATGGTATCAGAGCCCAGGCACATCGTTATGTGTTAGATTGCCCATATGAACTTGGACAATCTTCTCACTTGAGTTAGTTTTTGGGATTGAGTTGGGTCTAAGTCACAATCTTAAAACATTTTTGTACTTTTTTAATCACACAGATGTACGAGGTGTATTCAAATTTCATGGGGTAGTATGTCCAGAAGAACGACCATAGCCTCTCCCATCTACTTGGGTAGAAAATGATGAATTTAGATACATATGTACTCACATACATAAATATTTTAGTGAGCTATGTTTTTTCAAGTGTTAATTTTGTAATAAAAGAGAAGTATAGAAAATTTTGTGTTGAATATCTTAGATTAAAATGTTTTTTTTATAAATGTCACATTCCTACTTTCTTGTTCTGACTTTTTTCACGTCTTTGGATTATTAAAACGCAACTGAAAAACAATTTTTCAAGGAAACCACATTATTTTTTCAAAAAAGAACATATATTTAAATGTGCCTCCATCCAAATGCAAATAAGGCCTGCCATATGAATCTATGATGATGAATATGAATATTTGCTCAAAAGAAACCAACAATTCATTTGTACCTTTTGTAAAATAAAATACTTGGAAAGTTTGCTGTTATTCAGCCATAACAAATGGCGGTATAAGTTGCCTCGATGTAAATTGAGGGCATCGGCTATCAGGTTCTCATATAATTTGTGAATGTGTAATTAAACATGAATTAAAAATATTTGTACTGGTTAAGCGCTGCATATCTTCCCTTACTGATGACTTTTAACTGTTGCCTCTGTGTTACTTTCAAAGCTAATAAAATACATTGTGCAGGTGAATCCACACACCCACCAGGTTAAATTATGTGACTTTGGAAGCGCAAAAGTGTTGGTATGTATAATGCCATTATATTGGAGGTCACATTTTTTGCAATTACCATTACACATGATCTAATTTGCAATTTTTTGTCAGGTCAAAGGGGAACCCAATATCTCTTACATTTGCTCTAGGTATTATAGAGCACCTGAGCTTATTTTTGGAGCAACGGAGTATACTACAGCAATTGACATTTGGTCTGCTGGGTGTGTGCTTGCTGAGCTACTTCTTGGACAGGTACTTTTTTGACTTTATCGTTTCTAAGTGTTGTATAATAGATCCTTTGACTAGTAGTACTAATATTCTCAATTTCCTTTTATGCGTTATTGATGGCCTTTGCCTCTGCAGCCCCTTTTCCCTGGTGAAAGTGGAGTAGACCAGCTTGTTGAGATCATCAAGGTTCTCTCTCTCTCTCTCTCTAACACAAGACACAAGCTTCTCAATTTATATGATGTGGAGCTGGGGGTGATTGGATAGGTGTAGTTTGAGTGTGGGATAGTTCTGTGTTTGTTAATCTTGTTCTTCTAACATCCTGAGAAATTCATTCATAGACAAAAATGCGAGGGGAGATATTTAGAGCTTTTTGTGGATTCATAGATCGTATAATTTTAAATGTCACAGTTTTGTTTTCGTTTTGATTTAATGAATGTATTTTAAGTAGGTACTGGCTAGTGTTGTTAAATGGTTAGAAGCTTATATTTTTGTGAAGTGCAAACTTCCTCTCCTTGTTGTACTTGTATTTGACCTAATTCAGCATTTTTCTGTTTTCCAACCTATTAAATAACTGAATTTTTTCAGGTTCTAGGTACTCCAACAAGGGAGGAAATTAAATGCATGAATCCTAACTACACCGAGTTCAAGTTTCCTCAGATCAAAGCTCATCCATGGCACAAGGTACTTGTTGGCTATGTTAATTATACTGATCCTGTCTGCTTTTGTTTCATCATTTTGTTTATTTCATGACTTCACTTCAGGTATTCCACAAACGCATGCCCCCAGAAGCGGTTGATCTTGTGTCAAGACTTCTACAATATTCTCCTAATCTGCGCTGCACAGCTGTGAGTATTTTTTGTCCTCGGTTTGGAGGGAGCCGGAAATATTTTCTACATTATTTTTTCCCTTTTTAATTTTCATAATTTCAGTTTCTTTGAATTCAGTTGCATTAGTGATCGTGAGACATGAGTAAATCAGAGTCTAGAATTCCCTAATTATCTTTATAGGCGAAACTCACTTATTATATGGTTTATATGTTGTTTCTCTTCACAGAGTAGGATCTTAATAGAGCTGGCATATAAATTTTCTTGTGATTAATAGAAACCTCAATGTAATATGCCATCTTTTGTTGGAAGTCTAAAAAATCTTTCGCCTCATTTTGTCACAAAGTTATTGAGTTTAAGTTTCCGAGAAGGATACATAGGAATTTGATAATTTAAAAGAGTCCGTACTTGACGATTCTGATATTTGTATTCAGAGATTCATGGGCTGCTGAAGAAAATTGTATTCTATAGACTGAGTGGATACCATAAATTTCTTAGTCCTTTGATGCTTATCTTTAGCAGTAGCTACTTCATTTATGGATGGCAAATTATTCCTTCCCTGGTCCTGTTCTGGAATTTTGATGCATTTAATTACTCTACAGCTGGATGCCATGACCCACACTTTTTTTGATGAGCTTCGTGATTCAAACACTCGTCTGCCTAACGGGCGTTTTCTTCCCCCATTGTTCAACTTCAAGCCTCATGGTACGCATTCTCATTAACAAAAACATTTGTATTTCATTGGCTTTTTTCTTGTTTAATGAAGTTTGAAATCGATGTTACATCTGAGTTTCAGAGTTGAAAGGCGTTCCTGAGGAAATCCTGATAAAGTTGATACCTGAGCATGCTCGAAAGCAGTGTCCCTTCCTTGGGTTATAAATCCTTCAGGTGCCGTACATGGACACACAGCCACTCACCATGTTTCTTCTTGTACTCTATGTTATATCCCTTCGTCCATTTTGTATGTTTTGTACTAGATTTGGGTAATGCTGTATGCTGTTCATTGTCAATGGATATAAATATAATTGCCTATGTTGTCTGTAATGTAACCTCGTGTATGAATATGACTAATTATTTTATCTAAATGAAAGTTATCGTGTTCGATATACATTTTACGTATGTATGTTGCTTCATATCAAAGATCCTTGGTATTCGACTTCTGGCATGTGGATTGGTTTTGTGCACGTCTAATCAACGATCTTTTTACCTAACTGAAAAGCAGGAAACAGTGCAAGTATAGTAATTCCAGTTCATTTTTCCCTATCGCCATTGGTATAGACTATAGCGGTGGAGGTTAGGTTGCATCCCTCTAACCTTTCATGACAAATTAATTTTACTTTATTTTTTTTAAAAAAAGTACTAAAATAAAAAAAAAATTTAAATCAATTTTTAATATTACAAATTTAATTTATAATTTATTTGACACGAAGCGTGCAGGAGGACACTAGAGAGTACAATGAAGGATTGAATTTATAAGTGATACACTACCATTTAATTCTCAGGAGCAGCTGAAAATTGACAAAAATTCATGTGTGATTGAATCAAAAGTTAATTTTGTGAGACGGATTTTGACCTGATCAACTTTTGAAAAAATATTATTTTTTATGTCAAAAATGTTACTTTTTACTACAAATATGAATGAGGTCGATCCGTTTTACAAATATAGATCTGTGAAATCGTTTCACAAAAGAACTATTTGTTGAAATTTAACTCATGATCCAATGACATCGCATAGAAACAATGGTTAAAAAATGTTTCGATTATCATCATATTTTCAATTTTTATGGTGATAAGTCAATGTATTCAGTAACAAATGTGGTTAATGAGATGTCACTTTAAAAATGTTTCGATTGATTTTTACATTACAATATTTTATGGTAATAAATCAATTCATTCAATAACAAATCAGAGATGCTACTGTACAACGAGATCAAGAAGACGACGAAGAAAATATGGAGACATTTTTTTGCGATTCTAAGAAGGATAAATTTTGCTCGGGCTTATGGGATCCACAATGGTGGATATAATACATGCCAAGTCATCCAAATATCATCTCCATCTAAATATTCACCACTACACACCATTTATTTTTGTGTCAGAACAATACCCGGTTACAAATTTGTAACCGGGTATTGCAATTTTTTTTTAATATCTTCAAGACAGCGTGAGTTTCACGCTGGCTTGAGACACGTGCGTGCATTACACTCGCGCGTCACACTCGCACGTCAGACACAAGTGGACAATTAAATGAAATCTGGGATCGACCAAGCTTGGGTCGACCAAAACAAAACATTGGTCGACCAAATTTTTTGGTCGACCAACAATTGATCGACCATACCATTTTTGTTGGTCGACCAATTGATTGGTATATGGTCGACCATATTGATTGGTCGACCAATTGTTGGAATTGTGGTCGACCAATTCCAACAATTGGTCGACCAATTGTTGGTCTACCCAGTTTGGGTAGATCCAAACCTTGAGAAATTTTTCTGCACAATTTTATTTTCTTCTGATCAATTAAGAACGTTGGATTTTGAACGTTGTGTAACGTTCAAATTTTAGTCTATAAATACATAAGTTTTTAAGAAATTAAAATTCAAATTTTCAATATCTTACATACATATTTCTCTCACAAAAAAAATTTGGAATGGATAATAGTTCCAATAATTTTTTTAGTGATTTTTTGAACTCTCCAAATATCGACGAAAATTCAAGTGGAGAAAATTCTCAAGTTCGTCCAAGTGTCCAACATCCTCCATTTCCATTTCTTACACAGCAACCATAGAATTTGAAACATTTTCTATATCCACCAACATATTTTTTTAACGCTTCTCTACCTCCGTGGAATATATGCCCCCCAGAATATTGGCAGAGTAGCCAATATTTTGTGCAAGCTCCATCCCATGGAATTAATCATGTTCAATCACCGGGGCTTCAATCAACTGAATCGAGAAGGGCTAGTGTTGATGCAAGTGACAGTGATAAAGGGGAAGAAGCACCTTACGAATTTCGAAATTCATAATTTCCTCCTTTCTCGTCTCAAATAGGACTTGAAAATATTACTCTCAATCAGGCAAGCGAGACGGGCCAAGTTCAGATGGAGATCATGGCAAGCGGACAGCGTGGACAGTAGCAGATGATAAGCTCCTTGCAGCAGCATACACAATGATGAGTGAATACCCAACCGTTGGTAATGCCCAGAAGAGTGAGTCTTTTTGGAAACGAGTTGTAGAATACTACAATACCAATCGAGAGAAGAAAGCTAAAAAAAGGACTGCAGAGAAAGATAGTCCTAAGTATGCTCCTCATTCTTCAGGACACCGGTCTGCAAAGAAGGCAAGGACATCTAAATCGTCAGGTGCACATACTGACTCGTCTAATGCTACACCAAATGTTGATACAGAGTACAATGAAGCCCGATCTCGTCCTATGGGACATAAGGCCGCAAAAAAGAAAGGCAAAGAAAGAGTGACCCATGTTGATCAAATTACTGAGGCTATGCAACAATCAGTAACACAGATGGATGAATATAATAACAACAAGAAAGTGGATCAACTCATTCAAGATCATAAACTACTCGTAATGGACACACAAGGTATGACAGATGAACAACTCCATAACCTTCTAGCGATATGTGAGCAGCTCAAAAAAAGATTGAACATGTAATGTGGTTTGTAATTTGTATTTGATGTCATGTTTTTATTATGTGTGTGGTTTGCAATTTATGTGTTAAAATCATGTATTTTAGTGTGATTTTATTTTGTGTGTGGTTTACAATTTATGTTTTTAAAAAGATTGAACATGTAATGTGGTTTGAAATTTATGGTTTGTAATTTTTTATTATTAATGTTATAAATATTGTTTTGTGATAAATTAGTTTTGTATAGTTCGTTATAAATTTTTTAATTTTATTAATATTTATTTTATTACAAATTAGGTATTCAAAAAATAATCGTTATAAACTTTCTAGTTTTATAATTCAATAAAAATATAATACTAAATAATAGATGGAAGTAATTAAAGTGGTTAAATGATTTTATTTAAATGAAAATAAAATATTAATTAAAGTGACAGTGTGACCCATAAATATTTTGTTGGTGTGATATTTGATTGTGAAATATGAGATATTTGAGTAGAGAAATATTTGATTGATGATGTGGTTTATGGGGTCCACAAATATTTGAAGGAAATATTTTTCTTATTGTGGATGACCTTATGATATGAATAGTTCGAGAATTTGTAACAAGGCTCATGGGGTTTCCAAGAAAGTGAAGATAACTCAAACCTCCGTTTACTCGTCTCTGTTCGGAGGGGGCGATGTGTTCCGAAGAAACCAAATCGAAAGAGAAGAAAGCTGGAAGGAGGGGATTAGATCTCAACCTGAAGTTATGAAGTTCAAAATTTGGACTTCACATTTGTAATGTTAGATGTTAGTCTATTCTATGCCATTATTACCATAATCGAGAATAATCCCTTCGTATGACTTAAGGGGTTATCACATAATTGTTATGATATTAATTTATTATGTAATCTTTATTATCCTCCGGAAATAATTATGGGATCATGACGACACCGTATTTTGATGTGATGGGGCGAAAGATTTCCCATCTAAACTACATTAACTACAACACACAAGTGTTTTCATCTCAAGTGTTTTTATACGACCCTTTGTAGTGCCGAAATATTTGAACGTTTTTAACATCGTGAGAATTCCTCTGATCTAATTAAATTGTTCATTGAATAGTTTGTAATATGGCAAGTGAATAAGACAACTTTATATAGAAACAAGAGAAGAGTCTCAATCATATAACCATACTATACACTCATTTAAGTTGGAAATTAAATACCTCTCATCAAGCAATTATGCTCCAACAAATTTTGGCTAAAGTAGGCAGATGGATGAATGGCTAACGACACAAAATCTTGTTCATGTGCCGAAAACAACATGCTAAAACTCTTACTCGGTATTATAATCATCGACAAAAGAACTCAAAATTCACGTTTGGCATTGAATAATCGGCGGAAAGTATCTTTGAGGCTATAAGGGCGTTAGCTGCTTCGGTGTAATGGATTCCATCCCAGCTCACAAACTGGGATTGTTGATCGCAGACCTGATACCCTGGAAATCCACATGAAACCCTTTTGTCATAGTTGTAGGGTGGTCCTCCAGACCCGCAACATGCCATCAATGGACTTGAGAAACCTATTAAATCAAAGAACGAATCGGCATAATGGGCTAGAGTTAGTAACCTTGAATGGTGATGAAACTAGAAAGTATGTTCCAAATACTTTTCTCTCAAGATAACTTTTTGGTGTCTAGTAGAAATAATAGGAGTAATATGATAGCAGGTGTAGCTTCGAAGTTTTACTATACATTTATTGGAAGACAGATTGGCCAGAAGTGACGTGCATATATACCATATTCTAAGGTATAATCAATGGGGATTATCATACCTTTGGGTGAACCAAACATAGGATAGGTAGATATTTAAAAAAAACACAGGATAGGAAGAGGGGCGTGCAAGGACCACCACACTCGGTTCGGGTAAAAAAAATTCCCTTAATTTAAGGATTAAGCCAATAGTATCCATTATTTGACGAATGAGGTGAAGACAAATGCTCTTAATCCTGACCAACAAAAATGAAAACTTACATCGCCTCATTATGAGGTGGAATGAAAAGGACGAAACTTTATTTCTTACCATATGTGCTGGAGTTGGCAATGATATCAAGCTTGATAGAATATACATCCACATACACAACAGACACATCCTTCATGTCAGATCTTAATTCTTGACATAACTTGCGTAATCCTTCATTGAACAGTTGTGCTACTTCATTATAACTTGAAATGCATCCAAATGAATCGAGTGAATCATTTTGAACTTGAGCAAGTTTTTGTGGTAGACAACCTAATGGCCCAGTGTTATGAACCCAAAATTTTCTGCCTCCTTGATCGTATATTTCCTACATTTGTCAACGATGACAAGGACTAAAAGTCACAAGAGATTCACAGTCAGGAATATCCATTTTTTTAACATGTTAACGGATTCCAACATTCTTATAAAAAAAATACGAAAGCTTGCATATTACTTGCTGCACGTGTTTGCTAATAATCAAAATCAGAAATCTAGATAGGTAAAGTTCAAATATAAAGAAAAACTGTGAGATATTTGCCATGGATCATGATTCTTCTTCACGGGTAGAAAGACGAATGATGGACTGACCTTAACAGCATCCTCGATTTCTGCCAATACAGATGGAATCTTGTTGATAACTTGCACATAGGATAAGCCCTTAGTGAATGAATCAGCAAGGTCATTTTGTCCGATGTCAATGACGTAGAGAGCATCACTGAACCTATCATTGCCAAGAACACCGTCGACTCCTAAATATAACATGAACATGAGTCGAATTATTAAGCTAGTATTTTCTGATTTTCGAGTGAAGAATAAACTAAAATAAAACCTAGAGGAAATAGCACTGCACCTATAGAATATTTAGTTGCTTTCCATGTATTTTCACGGGTCTCCAGAGAGAAATAACAGCGTTTATGGGGTCATTATTATAGGATTGAAGATTGGCATATGAATATCTTGTTATCTATTTATTCAAAAGTCAGATAAAAACTATAATGAAAATTCAAGAGAGACATGTGAACTAAAAAATCTTCAAGCATTCAAATCATCTCATAGTTTAATATTGCCATCAATCTCTGTTTCTCTTTCTTCCATTCTGTTATGCTTGTAGTTAGGTACGTTGCGCCAACCACACAAGAGAAGCTACATTTTTGGGCAAAATTCCATAAATCAAAACTGATGTTGCAGCTTAAGTAAATTTACAGACCATAGGCGGGCAAATCACCTGCATTAACGAGTTCAGCAGAACGAGCCTTAAAATGTGTAAACTGCTTGACCTGAATATTCAGTGCAAAGGGTACATTTTTAGGCAGGGTGGAAGACCCTACTATCGCAAAGTTCGCACCATTTGAGAAGTTGGAACCTAATGAGTCCAGATATGGGCTTAGAAGACTTGTGCTTAGATTCTGACCTGAAAAACAATAAGGCGTCCTCTTCTCAATGATTAAAAAAAATGACACATGAATATCTCTAACAGTCTTGTAAAGTAAATGCAAACTCAAAGATTTGATCTAATAAAAAAAACAACACCTGACTTTTAAACAGTTACTACGGTACCCAGTGAAAATGTCTTTATGAGTTTACTCTAGGCCCTAGGAAGTATCCGTGTAAGATTAACAGAACCAGAGACGCCTTGTCATCATAAGAACCAGAAAATGATGCAAACCTCAAGGATATCGCAATTAATCAAACATAAAGCAATGCCGATGTAATTAGATAAAAACTTCTCGTAAATCCGACTACAGGAACTACTCTAACACCTTAAAATCTCGCAATGAACAAAAGAAAAGATCTACAAAAAGAATGTTGCCTAGAGAATTTATCTTATATTTGTTACTTTCCCAATAATTTTGCATAATGTATGATGCAAACAAAAACTTCTGAAGATGAAAAATGAGAGTGACAGACTTGCGAAGTTAACCTTTTTAAGAAATATCAAGAAATAAAATATTTCCAAGCCCTAAAATTCACAACCACCACATGCACGCTGCATTCATTCAAAATAATTACTCTTTGGACCACATGTTCTAGTAGATAGAATATTATCCAAAACTTATCCTTGTCCCCCCCAAAGTTGGAAATTCTGCTCTAATTCATCCTGCATCATAGACCATCCCACCCCTGCTGGCCATGTCGGAATGAAAAACTTCTGTGCCGGAAAAAAGATTCTATTTAAACAATCTTTACATATACAAAACTTATATTTTCAAAAACATTTATATATTATATTCTAACATAATTTAAAAATCCCATTTGAGACGCCACACTCTGCTTGTCAAACTGAAGTTAGATGATCTTTTTACCGCATCAAAAGTCGCAAACACATAATAATTCATCTATACAGCAACATGAAACCCATGCTTTTGGGGAAAGAAATATAACAATATAATAGTGCGTACCAGCTGCGCGAGCGCATGAGGCAAAAAGAACGAAAAGCTAGTTACTTTACTTAACTATACTACATATGATTATCCAACGTAGTTCTCTTTTCTCACGCTCACGGAGCACGAGAAGCAAAAACAAACGACGAAGTACAACAGTAGACATCGAGAACAAACGCTTAAAATAATAACGAACAGCAATCAACATTAATTGTTGAAACATAAAAAAAACATACAGAGGAAATCGATTATGAGTCGTCCATCGGAAAGCCTGCCGGTTGATTTTCCAAAGAAAGCTCTGCCATTGGGTAAACTGACGGCGAAACCGAGGCCGGCGACGAGTCCGCCGGTGTCGGAGTTGGAATCGCCGAAATTGAAGATGACAGGAGGCCTGGTGCAGTGAGAAAGAAGAGAATGTGGGAGGAGAAGGAAGAAGAAAACGGCGATGCAGCAGTAATTGTGAAGACAACTCATGACAGTTGCAGGAGAGTAGATAGACCGATGCTTTGATTGCTCCCACCGACGTCTGTCTTTCAGTTGCATGGTTCCAAAGAATCTTCAAGTACACGTATTAAGAGAATACGCTTTACATGGAGTGTGTATGTGTGTTATATCTATTATTCTATTATATATATAAATATGTCACTTTAATTGTGAATTTACTTTGACACCCTTATTAATTATGAATTTATGTCATTTCAATTGTGAATTTATTTTGACACCCTTAATAATTATTAATTTATTATAAATATGTCACTTCAATCTCCATGTAAATTGATTTAATTAATTAAAATATATAAATATGTGATTTTATATGTGAATTTACATTTATCTCCTTATTCATTGTTTACTTTACATTAATTGCTTATTTTAAATGTGTCTTTTCTTTCTCCTTATTTATATTTTAAATATGTGTGACTATTAGTATTTAATTTTTTATGTCTACCCATATTATAATATGTTATTTTTATTTAATAATATCTTTTCATTATGTAAATTAGTATTTTGTTTTTTTATTTCTACACACATTATAATATGTTATTTTTAATTCAATGATTTAGATTTTTTATTTATCTTTTCATTATGTAAATTAATTTAATTAATTAAAGTTTAGAAATAACTCATTATCGAATTGTGAATTTTCTTTGGTATCTTATTAATTTTTTTTCATGTCCTCATGTGACAGTTTGCTAGAATTTATGTGTTTAAATTAAAGTTTTTTGCAACCAAAATTTTTTTGCGGTTTATATTTATAAATTATTTAAATAAAACACGGTAAAAGATCGTTGTGATTTGAGCCATCAATGTGGGTTGGGTCTGTCGGTTTGGCCTGCACCACCAAACAGTCTGAGTGAGTTGGGTTGAAATTTTGTCGACTCATTTAAAGATGAGCCTAAATGAGCTTGCACGAGTTTATATTAAATATTTATATATATAATATTATCGATTTTCGATCATGAATTCTTGATATAGAATAGAAAATATCATTTTGATTTCAAAATTGTGATGTTACTATCTTGTCCGAAAATTTTGGGTTGTTGAGACAATTTGACGGTCACTCAAAATTGAGTGTCAAGGTTGACATTTGAGTTGTATTTTTGGATTCCTGACAATATGTTCGTCAACATATTATTTTTAAGTTAGTTTTATCATTATCGTGATGGGTAAATATATTTATTACAATATATAAATATTATCATCTCTTTAAATTAATATTCACTTTCATGTTTGACATATTATGAGTCTTGGTAAAATGAGGAATAATAAATTCAAACAAACGAATACAAAAATTAAAATCTGGGGCGAAACCAGAATTATATGGTAGCGAAAATTAATATATAAAGTTTTAGTAAATTTATTGATGTTAAGATGTATCACAAATCTTATACCATAATATATAAAAATTCAACATTATAAACGAAATAAGTCAAACATATATGAAATATACAAAATTTTATTACATATACAATCAAGTAATTTATTATAATTGTATTTTATTCTACAAGAATTCTTGTAAAACTCAGTGATTGTGGATTTATCATCTATTAAATCAGCAAACTAAAGAGCGTGTCAATTAAACTAATTAAGTAATCACATATTCTTGAATTTCCTAATTAATTTTTTATCTTGATAATTTGTTTCATTTAATATTTTAAATTATAAGACATTGTTAATATAACTAAAGACACATTTTTTTAAATGTTCATAAGGACTCAATCACTAACTCATATGAAAAAAATATTTATCGACATACTATATTGAAAACATTCTAATTAATTCAGCGCATTTGCTGAACATTTTCTAATTAATTAAGAAAAATTCATTTACAATAATCATATTTAATCTGTTTGGGCTAACACCATTTATTTTATAAGATATTCATCGCAATTCTTTATTTGTATGTTAATCTTTAAATCTGAATTATGATGTATATTGTTTTTCTAAAAGTTCTTAAATAATGATTTAATACATATATTCGACACTTCAATTTTAACATTTTAAAATATATTAATTTTATATTGCATGCGTGCAACACTTCTAATCGTGATTATAAAAATTTAATAAAAATTCTAAAAATGAATTAGGTAGAACATAAAAAATTACACAATTAATCAAAAGACAGAAAGTAAAAACTAAATAATTGTCTATTACCTATAAACTACTAATACCGATTTCTAAAGATTGAATTCGGTGAGAGTGGAGGCCACTATGTACTAAAAAAATAAAATGTTAATGCTTGAATGAGTCACACTGCAAAGTTAGTTGAAGTAAAAACGAAGGATAAAGTGAGTTAATAAAAATATTATAATGGATTAAGTTGAATAAGACTTATATATATATAAGTATCTCTCTTGATCTCACCTTATGTTTTGCCACTGTACAAAGCAAAAGTTCATGCACTGTAGTGTTCTACATTTTCTTAATTTTTCTCTTGATTTCAAATTTAATTTCATCATCTATTGGTCTTCAAAGATTTATTAGCATTTTTTCCAAACATCTAATCTTAAATGTGATAAATTAACCAAATAATTATTATACTTTTAATTTACAATAATAAATAGATTAATATATTTGAAGATAGAAAAAGTAATGTACTGAGAAGGATAAAAAAAGAATGTTAGAATTCACTATAATTATATAATGTCAATTTTTAATTTAACATCCTACGTTCGAAAATGTGTTTATTGAGGTAAAGACTATGATGATAAACTAAAAATAATAATTTATTTATCATTGTAACATAATAATAATGTGATCGTTATTCGGAATCAGAAAATAATGTACTTTGACTTTCTTTTTATTAAATTGTATAAACAATTCTTTCAATATTATAATGGGTTAAGTTGAATGAGACTTATATATATAAATATCTCACTTGATCTCACCTTATGTTTTGTCACTGTACAAAGCGAAAGTTCATGCACTTTAGTGTTCTACATTTTCTTAATTTTTCTCTTGATTTCAAATTTAATTTCATAATCTATTGGTCTTCAAAGATTTATTAGCATTTTTTCCAAACATCTAATCTTAAGTGTGATCAATTAACCGAATAATTATTATACTTTTACAATAATAAATAGATTAATATATTTGAAGATAGAAAAAGTAATGTGTTGAGAAGAATAAAAAAAAGAATGTTAGAATTAATACTATAATTATCTAATGCCAATTTTAAATTTAACATCTTACGTTCTAAAATGTGTTTATTGAGGTAAAGATTATGATGATAAACTAAAAATAATAATTTATTTATCATTGTAACATAATAATAATGTGATCGTTATTCGGAATCAGAAAATGATGTACTTTGATTTTTTTTATTAAATTGTATAAACAATTCTTTCAATATTTTTAGTGTATAAACATGTTAAATCTATTAAAATTAAATAGTAGAATTTAATGATGAATATGAATGTATTAATTCAACTTTCAATTTGGGTTTCGGGATTTTGTCAACATGCTATATAATCTGATTTTTCTTTTGTTTTAAATTTTCAAATTGATGAAAAATGTTTTTTTTTTCTCTACTACTTATGTAGAATATCAAGTATATATTCTACTCAAATGTCTTATAAATTCATATGATATAGTAAAATATTATTTGCATAAACTAATTTGTTGGGTACAATAATTGATCATGTTGGGTAGAGTGATTGAAATGTTGTGTTTGGGTTGTTGTACTATTTAAAATGTTTGATTTGCACTGTTACCATAATCTATATGTTTTGATTTTTATTGATTGCAATTGGTGCAACTATTAGGAGATAGATTGTCTGGTAAAATAATTGTTCAAGATGGGTAGGCGCTTGAGTTGTTATATGATTTAAAGATTTGACTTGCATAGTTACCATCATTTATAGCTTTTGGTAAAGCGACAAACGCTCGATCCTACATTATTCGTTTGTAAAGCTAGAAGAAACATGTTGCATCAACTTTTCGTTTTGAATTGATCCCTTACATGTTACTCGATTTTTAAATTTAGAACCATTCTACAGTTTTCAAATATTATTATATATTGAATTATAATTTATCCCTTTCAAATTGGATAAATGTACAATAAAACTCATGTAAATATTATTAACAAAAATATTTAAATGAAATATTGGATTTGTCGATAATCAAAATATATAAGAAATAAAAAAAATTTGATCAGTGAGAAATAAGATATTTAAATAAAGTTATAATTGCCACAATGAAATTGTGCACATACATGCATTTATCACTGTATTTTGCAACTAAAATGTCAAAAAAAATTTCCCCATATTATTTTTATATCATATTTAAAATAATTATAAATCTTAATTTTTATTATTTTGAGTTGGCCTTTGTTATGAAAAATCATTGTGAATAAATTGAATTTGAAAATTCTTATATCTATGTATATTACATATTAATATATCAACATAAGTCTAGGTAATAAAAAACTACAAAATGAACTTATTCATCTTCAATGTACACAAATTATATAGTAAAGATATATGACAATTAAGACAATGAAGTAGAATATATGTTCATATATAACAAAATATATAGACAAGAAAAAAATAAAAATATTTTTCTATATATAAATATTTTTAATAACTTTTTACAATGAGTTGGAGAAGATAAAAGAGAAAAAAATCTTAACTCTTTTGGGTTTAAAAAAATAGAAATGGAAGAAGTATTTGTCACATAATGAATTCAATTTCCAAATTAAATGTATACTATAAAGTTATATTTACCATTCAAACTTTATAAATGCAATGAATTTTTCTCAAGATAAGGGTACATAAATGATCCTGTTAAGATATTTAAACAATTAGAAAAATTAAATATATTATTTTTCTGGAGATAATACCAATATGACATTAGTAATTTGATTGTGCTAATTATACTTATAAGGTAATATGAAATATTAAAATAAGTGTCATAAGAGTCAGTAAAAAGATGATTTATTGTCAAAATTATTATTATTATAAATTAAAAATAAATGACAACATTTAATCAATATTTTTTTAAATCAATCCATCAATACTTTTTATGTGATGATAGATTGTTATAATAATTAGGGGTGATCATTCGGTCGGTAATTAGTCATAACCTGACCGAACCGAAATATTTTGCACTAACCAAACCCATCGAATTAATTTTCATAACTGATGAAAACCGAACCGAATTACAATCGGTAATTCGGTTGGTGTCCGAATTACCGATCAGTTTAAAAAAATTGTGATTTAAATTTAATTATATATGTAATTTTTTTGAAGACTACAGTCTACACAAATGCATAAAAACATAAAATCACATACATCACAAATTTTTCTTTAGAATTAAGGCTGATTTTAAAATTAAAAATTAAAAAATATATTAAAATTGATAAATAATAAAAATGTATTAAATAATAGTATTTATTATATCGGTTAATTCGGTTAGCCGATTTCAAAATTTTGAAAACCGTAACCAAACCAAATTAACCGAATTTTTTTAATTTGAAAACCGAATTTCCGAAATAACCGAACCGAATTTTCGGATTGACTCGGTTCGGTCGGTTAATTCAGTTGAACCGAAATTTTGCTCACCCTTAATAATAATGTGTAGTTTATATGTTATCAAGTATAAGTGTAATAAATTAAAGGTGACTAGGAAAGTAATAGCATTCAGTAAAAATTGTTGTCAATTTACATGAAAAAGAATACTAATCCAACAATATTGTAAATAAAAATTTCATATCAATGATTGTCAAAAAAGATTGTAATAATTGAATATTGTAATAAAATATATGCATTATTGAAAGAATATGACAAAAAAAACAATATGATAAAAAAGATATGAGCAAATTTTAGTAGTCCAAATCTTTTTTTAAAATTTATAAAATATGTTTTTTTTTTCATATTAGTTACATATGCTAATTAACACAAATTTTCAAATTTTACAATACANATAAACTATGTATATATTACTATGTATAAAATTTATTCAATACAAATAACAAAAAAATATAAGGTAACAACTTTATATATAACTAATTCCATGCGTCTAATCGAAAAATCTTTTATTCTTTCAAAAAAATAATTTTAATTAGTTTTTGCATTGACTTATTGTTGTAGAAATTTTCAACTAGAATATGAGAGAATACACGATACATCATTGGGTGGAATTGCCACAACATAGGCATTCTTCGGCAAAATAGTCCCGTAACTTCGGGCAAGATCTCTTGTTCAAGTCCAGAATGGCCCATTTGCCAAATGTCACTTAACTAAACTATTGTCTATGAGTCATCGAGATTCAATAATTGGATTATTGGAGTTATTGGGTTAGAATCATAACCATGAAATACGAACTTAATCTCTGAGCCCAAGAATTAAGAATAACAAGAGCGATCATTTAGGGGCCTTAGCTGGTGATTCGGACCATCGTTTACGACTAGGACTACTGAAGTATATTTTACTATGTATAAAATTTATTCAATACAAATAACAAAAAATAGAAGGTAACACCTTTTAAAAAAATTGGTAAGAAAAATAAAAATTTGGTATTTGGTTTACAAATCGAAGTCGAAATAAAATTTTTGACTTTTAAAGAATATCTTCAATTTAGAGAGTCGAACAAAAAAATATCATGGCGTTATGACTCAGATTGATTAGAGGTAGAAACAGATATAAGTTATATAATATAACAAAAAAGGTTTAAAACGCACTTAACCTGAAAGTTTGGGGCTTAATTGAAAAATCTTAAAACCTCGGTGGAAATTGCTATTTTTCGAATGGAAATAGAGTAGAGCACTTCACATTTATCACAGTGAAAAGCCTCGGACGCTCGTTAAGGTCAATTCTTCGAGGGTTTAAAGAGGATGGATACTCGCGTTGATATCAAAAATTCCTTGATGCATTCTTCTTTAAACTAGGTTTGATTCTTGAAATCTTTGGCTCTTATCTTTATTTCGTTCAGATGTGCGATTATCGAGCCAAGTTTTGATTTTCAGCTGTTATTGCGAAGAGATTCTGCTGCCAACGTCTAATTGCGTCGGAACTGGTGCGAGATTGAGGTGATCATGTTCTCTTTTCACCTTGATTTGTATGTTCTTTTTGTTTTTCACCCCCATTAATGTTCTGTGTTGTCTTGGCTTTCCTTTAAGCTTTCCCTGTCCATTTCTGTGTGTTTTCTGGATTGTTAGGCTACTTTATTTTCTGTTTCATTATCTGCTCTTCATCTTATTAGATGTCTCTGTATCAATTTTATGCTTTTCATTTTCTCTTTCTTTCTTGGTTTGTAGCTTTTGGTCCCAAAATCATGTTCTCTGTACAATTAATAGAACCGTGATGCTAATGTCTTGTGGTAGCACCATGAAACCTCACCTTCTTTTTCTCTTGTAGATGGCTCTTTGATTTTTATCTTCTGTTTCTCCTCTTTTCAACATTTTCTTTGAATAGTATGATTTACTCTGCGATTGAGATTCTATTATGTTTCTTACGTGAATAAAACCTTTATCGAGGTTTGAGATATCACTGTATCAAACTAATAGAAGATTTTCGGAACCTGTAGTCATCTTCATGGTTTTTGTTTTCTATGGGTTGGGTTTAGGCTTAACCTGACTACTTGGAGTTTCCACAATTATGTAAGATTTGTAGTTGCGGATCACTTTATGAAACACATGGGCATGTTCACCTGCAAAAGTGATTTTCTGAACTTAAAAAAATAATATACGAGTCTCTGTGTTTAGGGTGATTAGCTGCTCTATTGGTTTGGACCAAAGTTGTCAAAGGCGCGCCTGAGGCGCGCCTTTCTCCAGGCGACGGGCGGTCCAGGCGTTCCGCCTCTTTGCAGCAGGCTTCTCCTTTATTTTTTAATGACCCAAAGCCCAACTAAATAAGCCCATTACTAATTTCAGCCCATAAGTAATTTATTTTAAAAAAGTAGCCTAGTTTTGCATGTCGATACGTATTCTATTCCTACAATCGTCCAAAGGCCCGCCAATTGAAGCTTCTGCGCTTCCTGGACTGCCGATTGAAGGCTCCTGCCTCCTGAAGCCAAAACTTCTGTTAGTGAATTCTTCTATTTCGACTTTCAATTAATATTATTATGCAGAGTGCTTATTTTAGAAAGTGTTGGATGGTGATGTGGATGAAATGTTTGAATTAGAAAGTGATTGATCTGAGTCTAGATTGTTTTGGAAAATTTAAATTGTCTAGCATAAGATTCGAATGTGTTGATTTATCGACAATATTGAGATATTTTTGTATTTTGTTAATTGAAGCTTTATATATTTAGGGTTTCATATAGTTCATTTTTATTATTAGTTGATTTTTGGTAGAACATAAATATATATTACATTCTCTCTTTATTATCGCATCGTGGCTAGGCGATCGCCTTTTGTCGCCTATGCGTTCGGGCGCTAGTCCGTGGCTCATCGCCTTGAAGTCGCCTAGCGCCTTGACAACTATGGTTTGGACTAAGTTAATTGTAATGATGCACATATTTCATAACTTTGTACAAGATCATAACGAGAATTAGGAACATGAGTTTTATAGTAATTTTGATCGGGGTTGGCAGCTTAGTGTAGTTTTTTGCCCATTCTTTGTATTTTTCCTTGACAGTTCAATAAATGCTTATTTATTGGAGCTAAAACGTTGTTTCCCTCAACCAATTTTGTAACAAAACTCTGCTATGCAGAAGCTACCAACGATGTTCAGATTTTATTTTGGATGTTCAGTTCACTTAGTTTAGCATATATCTGTGTTTAATATAGTTTCATTTTGCTCGTAGTCTTTAAATTGCTTAACACTTTGCAGCTATCTTGCAGTCATCTTACCACCATGTCGAGAACAAATTCTATTACAAAGCTATCTAGACGAGTTTGCTGGCTTATAATGGAAAAAACTCAGCCTCTCTCTTCCAAGTACGGTACAATGACACATTCTCCTAACCAAATCCAAAGCGATTCTTTTTCACTTGAATCACCGAAGGACAGGATCAAATATAACTCCACTCACTTTCATCCCTATGATTCTACAACTTTAACCCCACATCAAATAGGAGAAAACGTTCCAAGAAAAGATAAGATCACCTTTCTTGTGAACACGCTTATGGATATCAAAGATAGTAAAGAAGAAGTGTACAGTACCCTAGATGCTTGGGTTGCATGGGAGAAGAATTTTCCAATTGGGTCTCTGAAGAACGTGTTGCTGATTCTTGAGAAAGATCAGCAGTGGCACAGGATGGTTCAAGTTATTAAGTGGATGCTGAGCAAGGGACAGGGTAACACTAGAGGGACATACGGGCAGCTTATTCAAGCTTTAGACATGGATGATAGAGCAGAAGAAGCGTATGAGATTTGGAAGGAAAAACTTGCATTTGATTTACATTCTGTTCCATGGAAGCTCTGCAAACTCATGATATCAATTTATTATAGAAACAACAGGCTTGAGGATCTTGTGAAGCTGTTCAATGGTTTGGAAGATTTTGACCGTAAACCCCCTGAGAAATCAATTGTGCGGAAAGTTGCTGATGCCTATGAAATTCTGGGTAAACCTGAAGAGAAGCAACGGATACTAGAGAAGTATAAGGATCTGTTCACTGAGACCGCAAATGGAAAGGCCAAGAAACAGGGCTACACAACTTCACATAAGAGGAAATCGGGCAAAAAAGGGTGACGTGGGCTTATATGACACCTCAATTTTATGAAGATGCAGAGTTCAGTTCTCTTCCTCCTACCATTTATTCCAGTTCAATTTCCCCTCCCTCTCACGCCAGCCGGGGACGGAGATGCTCATCGGTTGCAGAATATTCGCTGGGCAATTCACCCTCGGTTAAGTCTTGACCAAAACAAGTTATGGACCCCGTGTTTTGTAGGATCTCACACCAATTCATTTATAACTCCACCGAGTGACGATTACTCGTTGTAGGAAAGATTTTCCCCAAAGGAACTCAATTACAATCAACTTGAGAAATAGGGCGACTATTATTGGACGGTCATTTTTAATATTCAATCATGCGTACGGTTTCTTGGGACAATTTTTATGTGCTCCATGTGAAAATTTACTTTAAAGAATCCATTTTTAATTGTTTGTAAAAACTAGTTGTGTAAAAACTAGTTGTGATAAAAAAGTTGTATTTTTTTTAATTTCTTTGAACATATTTATCCACTTTTCTTCCAATTATCAGCCGTGTACAAATTTCGAATAAAATTGAAAATCAAAATTCAAAAAATCAAACCCTGAATCGAAAATTGAATTATTAAATTTGAATAAAATATTAAAACTGAAATTTATATAATTTTGTTTTAGATTATATATGTCAAAATCGAATCGATCGAAAAAATCGAATTTTCATTAAATTAATGATTTTAATTATATTTTTATTTATATTATATATTTTATTTGATAATATTTAGNTTATAGATCTAAATAATTGTCAAACCAAAATAATCAAACCGGTTTAATAGAAAATCAAAATGAAATAATTATTATATATTTCTAAAATAAAAAATTTAAAAAACGAAAATCAAATCGATCATACCCGAATTCGATGAAATTGCATTGACTAAAACAAAAGAAGTATTTTTTTTTATTTCTTTAAACAAATATATACACTATTCTCCCGACGATGAAATTGCATTGCCTAAAACTTGCGGGTTCCTTCCAATGGACATTTCAGTCGTTAAATAGTCCTTTTTAAAAATTTAAATTACCAAATAGAAAAGAACGAACATAAATTTCAACTCCATTAGAAAAAAAAAAAGTAATAATAAAAACAACGCGGGAAATCTTTCTCTGCATCTAAGCTTCTTCCTTTTCACGCAGGAATCATAATCTCTGTCGGCCCGGAAGAACAAATGGAGTTACAGAAGCATACATGCTTGAAATTGGAAATACCAATTGATGGAAGCAAACCCGAACCCGTATTCGTGAAGGGTACATGGAGCCCGACCCACTTTGACCTTTCCATTACGAACGGACTCGAAGCTTGGACATGCCGCGGTACTTAGATTTATGGAACACATTCAGTAATATTAGGAATCAATTGATTACCAGTAAAATTACCGTAATATCTGATTTGATTTGTTTTATAGTTTTTGTGTTTTTTTTTGGGTTTTAAGCTGCGGAGGAAGAAGTGCAAGAGAGAGCATCACAATGGGATCAAACAGTGTCGGATTACGTGGACTTGGCGGAGAGGTATCTCGGGTTTCAGCAACCCGGGTCGGTTTACGGGTTCTCAGATGCTGGAAATGGATGCAGAAGGGTTTGTTATTGTTTCTTTTGAATTTGGGAATTGTTTGTTCTGCGAGCATTAGGATTAGAAAGCCCTGGTTTTTAAATTTTTGGCTTTTTTCACAAGAAAAAATGGAATCTTTTTGCAAAACTAAGGGGATAATTGCAAATAAACATGTAGATAAGATCATTTGTTTGCTTGTGGTTGATGAAGAAGAATGGGATAAATATGAAGAGAATTGTGTGTATTACGTCATTTTCATTTTTCGCTAGTCTTTACTCTTTTATGATCATCGGTGAGTTGGAGCCGGCCCTTAGTGCCATTATCTCCATATGAACACATAACACTATATTACAAAAGATTAACTTTGGCTTAGCCATCTCTGGAAAAATGTGTATATAGCACCTAGGCGATATTTCTTTTGTTCGCGGTTAGTTATCAATGGCTGATTTATTCAATTGTGCTACTGACTATCAGATGGCTGAAAATTTGAATGTCCGACTCTTGCTCTCATATAGAGTATATAATTGAGTTAAATGGATATTTCTGTTGTTTCAAATTCCATAAAACAATACTTTCTTGATTTGTATACTTTGTCCCAAGTCGGCCAAGCTAGAGATTGGCACAATCAGTTAATTTTCCTGAATAGTTTCAAGCAAATCGGTTGATGTTTGCTATTGCTGCACATAATTCAAATTGTAACAATTGTGGCTCAATTGGCGAGGACTCTCATTGAGTGCAGCTAACCATCTGTGCAAGTCTTGTTATGTTGGCATGAAACTTGATGATATACATGGCTGTAAAAGTAGAACTGTGCCTTTTTGGGATTTGAAGAAATATGACCTTTTGAGTAGTTGTAGAAATGTTATAATTACATAATAGGCGAGAATAACTTTTTTGTTCGTAAGTAATTTTACATGTGATTGCACAAAGTACAAAGGCAATTCGGATTCTGGTTGTAACTATATAATAACTATGTATCAGTTTGTGGATTAAACAAGGTATGCAGCTTCAAAATCTTTCTCAGGTTAGAGTTTAATCTGGGTGCTACTGGACATTTTACTCTTTTAGCGTCTAGCTGACCAGCACCAACATTAAGAAACAAATGATTTGCTAAAGATGATACATTTTCTCAGGATCCACATGAACACGTTTTTGTAGAAACGTATTTAAATTTGGAAGGAAGAATGTGTATTTAATGGAAAAAGTAGATACGTTATCCCCACTTTTTCTTTTTCTTTTTGTAGCTATCATGGACGTTTGAAAAGAATGGGACGAAACTGGAATGGCGATGGAAGTGCCAACCTTCACCTGATAGCAAGAAAATTACAGCAGAAGTCTTGGACTTTCTAATGGATTCTAATATAAGATTGAGTGTAATCCAACATGATTGCATTTGTTTGCACTTTCTTGTGTCAATTTTATTATTTGTTCTGAAATGTGTATTCTCCATAACTCGGTTACACAATATGAATAGGAGGAAGTAGTATGGAAAACCCAATCATTTGACAGGCTCAAAGTGGAGGCCGAAAAATGTTCAGCACAAAATGAGAAAGTCAGCAGTGAAAAGTTAGAGTTTGAATCAGAAATATATGGAAAGGTCTGTTTTCAATCTTGGGAACCCTTTTCTCTCTCACCGATAATTCTTCTGGGCTTATTACTGTTGGATCATGTGAGATCACTTGAAACCAACATCTTCAATATAGTATAATGTTTCGTGTCGATCATGAAAATAAGAATTTTATGCATCTATACTGATATATAAGTAGCAGATGCGTTTATGTTTTTCTTTCTTTAGACACTAAATAGAATCTTGTCCGATACTGGCCCTGATTCGGTATGCTACTGCTTCCAGTTTGTTCAAGTCTTAAACTCGAAGAAGGCGAAACTCAGAGAGCTTCGTAATCAACTCTCCAAACAGGCAACACCTAGCCAACAGCTAGAAGAGGAGGAAGAATCCACGGACAAGACCGACACTTTTGATGAAGGAAGTGATGAAGAACCAGGGAAGAATGAGGTGAGTTCTTCTAAAGATGTCCTGACTGCTAGCTCTCGTGGTCGGAAGAGGAAAAAGTAAGCTATTACATGTCCGTTGCTCAAGCTCATGTATTTCTATTGCTGTGTCAACCAGACCAATTTTTCTTTTGCAACATCTTTTTGTAACCTACGCCTGCACTTTTTTTTTTTGGGATCCTACCTCATTCCAAAATAAAAAATTATGGGGCGTAGATTGTCTTGTGAGGATATAGGGATATCAAAAATAAGAAAACTAAGCTTTTATGGAATCAATTTTATTCGAAGACTCTACATAAGTTCTCAACTGTTTTTCATGCACATTTGAAGACTTCCAAAGAAGCTCCTCAACCAAGAAGTCGTGTTACATTTTTATGTTAAATATAAATAATCTTTATTACGCATCGTTTATCGAGACATGTGTTTAATTAACGTTTGACTCAAATTTTATAAATCATTATTAAAATTATAAATTATATATATGTAAATTATCATTAGAATATTATACATCAACGATTAAATATTTAATTAATCCGTGATGACCAAAGGAAGCTTGAAAAGTAATAAGAATATATAAATCGATCAATTTATGAGATCATTGATTGCATTAATTGAAGAAATAATGGAAAATGTTATATTTCCCACCAACCGCTTCTAATTATAGAGTTGTGATCTCAGCTATCACTGGAGAACAAAAAAAACAACATATGCAATCTTGTCGTGATGGAATAAAAAATGACGTATGACAACTCGNTATGATCCCTCAAAATCCATGTACTTGACATGAATTGCACGCATAGTTTCTCTCAACGAACAATAACACATGCATGTTATCATATGTTTTCAATTATTTTAAAATTCTCCTCCACAAACTTCCAAAAAAGCAAGCGTATTTAATGTGAATTTATATTGCCTCTCACCCTCTCTCGCTTCTATTTTATTATTTATTCTGCTAAATTAAATTATGCACAATCTTTTTTCCAAAAAATTTAAAACAAAATACAAGAATAAAAAAAGAAAAAGTCCCATTTTTAATCATTGCCAACTTTGCTGTATATACATATATAGTGTATCTAATGTTATACCTATACATCACAAATAGGAAGAGATAGTATGGACTAAAACCCGACGATATGGCATTTAAACAGAAATATAACAATTGAGAAGGATTGCATTCTAATTTTCTGTTTTAAAAAAATGGAATAATGACATCTCCATAAACCCAGCATAGATTGAGTTTGGCTTTATTATCAAAAAATGGGTATTTAGTTAAGTCTTTTTATTGCTTTCTCCAAATTCATCAGCCTCCTAACTTTTTTCCCCTTTTTGCATCCTTACTATACGTCTCAAATCCCTTCAATAGCATATATTCATACATATATACACACATACATACATATAATATATATATATATATATTCATATTTAAGAGTCCAAACATCATGTTTCCACCGATAATTATACAGCAAAAAATAGTAGATGTAATTGTTGTTTTTGCCGTTTTCTCCTCGGAAATTGCACTATATATAACTCTCAAGAACCAAACATTGTTATATTTTTTAAAAAGGTTATATTGATTAACCGAATTCATTATAAAAACAACAAAAAATCAACTAACCAGCATTAAATATTATCGAGAATTCGAACCGCTAATTAATAATATATATGGAAGAATTGAACTATTCAATTTGGTTACTCCAAGTTCTCTGCCAAATGCAGCCAAAGCTGGAAAACAAAAAGTTTAACTGAAAGCAGCTTTATTAATTTTCGAGAATGGCCATGCGTGAACCCCATGCATATAACCTTTTTCTTTCACATTTTCGTCATTTTTAATTAATTACCTAAAAATACACACACACACACAAATA
>NC_133307.1:22175121-22227753 GCF_012295235.1 Primulina huaijiensis
TATATATATAATCCCACCTCTCTCTTTATATTGTGTGTATATATATGACCTCTCTTTCTAGCTCCAGATATTACTTATATTTCAACTCATTTTCTTCTTAATTTCTTGGGTTTGTTGAGATATAGAAATTAAGAAGAAAATGGTGCAGGGAGATTTGTTTCCTTTGTTGAACATGGTTATAGTGCAATTGGGGTATGCGGGGATGAACATTATATCAAAACTTGCTATGGATTCTGGGATGAACCCTTTCGTCCATGTTGCTTACAGGCAAATCTTTGCTACCATTTCTCTCGCCCCTTTCGCCTTTTTTATGGAGAGGTATGTGAATACGTACGTTACGCTACGCATGCATGCTAGCTACATTTTCTCAATATTTTTAATTTTCACTTCCGTTTTATATACGAATAAAACTTTATTTGCATTCCTATCAATTCAACCTCAAAACTGTCTTCTTGAAAAGTAATCATGAGGGAAACTTGTGGTATTTGCAAGTAGTAATTTTATTTGAGAAAAAATGGTTCTATATATTGCAATTAATCTGATTTATTTGCAGTATACGCAAACTAAAGATAATGCTATAAATTTTCTTATAGTATTGCTAATTCTCTACGTTTGTAATTTAGTCATTATTAAGATATTTTTCAACCCAATACTTATGTTTTTACTCTTAATCCTATATTATTTTCAGAAAATTGTTATATTTTTAGAGGAAAGAATTAGAGAAGATAAAACCCAAACGTCATGAAACTAATGAAGTTGGTAGGGTTACGTTACACTTGTTTGTCATGCACATAAAACTAGCTGGTATGTTCATTCATTCTTAATTCGAATTATACATTAATGTCAAATAATAGNCATACACAAAATTAGAATAAATTAATTTCCAAATCATGTAAGTTACAATCATATATTTTTCCCGGTATAGTTTCTCATACTTGTCAGACATATATGAACAGGAAAACGAGGCCAAAATTGACAAAATCTATCTTGTTCCAAATATTCTTGTGTTCCATCTTTGGGTAAGTTGTTAATTACACAATTCGCGACTTTCGCAGATGAATATATTATATATCTTAAGTAATCACTCCTATGTGAATGCAGGGTTACTGTGAATCAGATCACATATTTTGTTGGGCTGAAATATTCTACCCCAACAATCGCATGCGCCTTGAGCAACATAAATCCAGCGGTCACTTTCCTCCTGGCTGTACCTCTAGGGTAACTAAACTAATTAAATATAAGATTAACAAAACATTCTTGAAAATATATATGTAATAAATTCGACAGATTGGAGAAACTGGTACTTAAAAGCAAGGCGGGGCAAGCCAAAGTGTGGGGAACCATAATATGCGTGGGCGGTGCGCTGTTGCTGTCTTTCTACCATGGGCAAGTAGTGAACATCGGGCAGTCGGGCATTCATTGGAAATACGCAGAGAAAACGGGAACCAAGAATTCCATCGACCATGTCAATTCCTCGGGCCCTTTGCTTCTCGTTGCAAGCGCTGTTTCTTGGGCTGTGTGGTTGATCATCCAAGTAATTATCCATGCATCCGTTTTTTGTATCAATTGATACCCCCAATTCATCATTAATGCATGTCTACTAATAATTATTTTGTTTCTTGTTAATTATTTGTTTTTAAATATTTATTCAGACAAGACTGAGCAAGCAGTACGTGGCTCCATATTCAAGCTCCGCGTTGATGTGTTTCATGTCCAGCTTTCAGTGTGTGATTATAGGGTTCTGCTTCAACCATGATTTATCAGATTGGTCACTCAACCACACCATCAGGATTGTTTCAACTGTCTATGCGGTATTTATATATATTATATATAATTTATGTTTACTTAAATTAAAGTCCGATTCCGATCTTTTTTTTAAATATGAAAGTGTTTTATGTGACATCAAACCCATGACGCCACATAAAAAAAAGGACTCGAAAAATAAAGATAACATATTAAAACTGAAATTCGAATTGATGATCAAAATCGCAAAAAGACAAACACAACTAAATTAAATAACACAACCAATTATATATGAAACAAATACTATAAAATTGCGAATTGAATTTGGCCGGTTTCCAGGGAATCTTTTGTTCGGCGATGGCATATTGTTTAATGACATGGTGCATAGAAAGGAAAGGGCCTCTGTATGTATCGGTTTTCAGCCCTTTGCTTCTGGTTATCGTGGCTGTACTCAGCTGGGCTCTACTTCAAGAAAAACTATACACTGGCACGTAAGGGATCTATTTTAATTTATTAATTCTTGCATGCGCATTAATTACTGCATCAAATTATATCATCAAAAAAAATAATTAATTGGTTTTGATTATTAATCTGTATGGTGGATGCATGCATGCGCAGAGTTGCGGGATCAGCATTGATTGTGTTGGGACTGTATGGAGTCTTATGGGGAAAGAACAGAGAAATGAGCTGCTCTCTTCTCCATACCACTGACGAGCACTTCGAAGAAGAAAAGTCAATGCACAAATTTGACCTGGAATCAAACGTCGCCGCTTCTGTTCAGTCAACGACTTAGTTTATTCATTAATTAATTAATTGTGGGTTGCAAAAGAAAATTAAGACAACATCAGATTATTAATTTAATGGATTCTCCTAAATTTGTCATAATTTAAGAGAAATGTTGTACTTATGTTGGAATTCATTTGTTCGGATCACGTTTACGAGTACTTTTTTTAAAAGTAAATTTACAAAAATAATGTGGTGTTCATTTCTTACACTAGTAAAAATCGACCAAATTATAAATCAATGGTGATATATTATCATTTACCATTTGACATTTTAAGTATGGTTGACGTGACGTCAATGTAAAATTCTATAATGATTGATGTAATGTCGATCATTGATAATATATGAGATAAAAATTAAATTTTGACATCAAAGTTTACCAAAATTATAAAGAAATATATTTTGGCAAAAACTTGTCTGGAACGATCTCACGGGTCATATTTTGTGAGACGGATCTCTTATTTGGGTCATCCATGAAAAAATATTACTTTTTATGCTAAGAATATTACTTTTTATTGTGAATATCGGTAGGATTGACCCGTCTCACAGATAAAGATTCGTGAGACCGTCTCATTAGTTAATTTCTTTTCAATAAAAGTTAAATAGAAATTCCATGGAGAAAATGTATGATATTTTATAACAATATATTTGTTTGAATATTAAATTTAATTAATTTGACGCGTGTAAAATTTATAACAAAAGGTAAAGAAATAAAATAGAGCCGTCTCCATCTTCTGAACACAATCTTAACCTCTTGTTCCCAAATCATTCCTTTTTCCCCAAATTTATATCAGGTAAGCTATTCCTTTCCTTTTGATCTTTCTTTACGTGATTTGCGAATGTTAATGTTAATTGTAAGCGAGTAAATTGCAGATGTGAGCTTTGAATTAGATCTCTCTGTATGTTTTTTTTTGAATGTTTGCGAACCGTGTAGGCTTCATGAAATACATCGATTTGATCTGGTTTTCATGGTTTCTTATGTGCAAGTGAGGGATCGTTGAATTTACGACATAAATGAGGTTTTTTTTTCCTGTTATTTGGATTGAATTTGTCGTTGGTGTGATTTTTTCACAACTTTTTGATCCATGGGTGCGATTTCTCCATATTGTTTATATTGGGAAAAGGTTATGATTGTTTCAATGGTCAATCGTAATCGCTAATGATTATAGCGTAGTCAAAGAAATGCTTTGTAGATCATGCTCAATTACACACACACACACACACGTACGTCAATGGATTTAAAATTTTATTTGAACATTACACTTTGCAAATTCTGCAAAATTGTTTTGATTGGGAGGAGAGAATTAAGAAGGCAAATATATATAGCAATGGCTTGTTTCATTGCTTGCCTGAGTAAATTCCCAGAAGGATTGCAGTCGTTCTGCAACTCTGAGACCCACTGAGTTTGTATGTTTTTTGCTCTGTTTATGTTACCAAACTGCTTTAACACGATCGTGTTCTATGAGTCTATATTCTTATTATTTTGAAATTAACAACTTGAAAACCACAGGCATTATTATCACTTATCAGTGCTTCCTCGGGAAACTGAGTCCTGAATTTTATTTTGTTGGTGTAACTGACAGCAAAGATGGGGTTGTCATTCACCAAGCTTTTCAGCCGACTGTTTGCCAAGAAGGAGATGCGGATTCTTATGGTAGGTCTTGATGCTGCCGGTAAGACCACAATATTGTACAAACTCAAGCTGGGAGAGATAGTGACAACCATCCCAACTATTGGTATGATAAATAGTCAATATGACTGTTTAACATTATGGAACTTACTGATCATGTTAGCTTCAAATTTATTGGGTTCATTTTTAAGTTAATTTTACTTTGTTTGTGTTTTCTTCCTTGGAATTATTTAAATATAAAGTGATCACCTTTTCTAATTGTCAAATTGACATTCTGTTGTAGGATTCAATGTGGAGACTGTGGAATACAAGAACATAAGCTTCACTGTCTGGGATGTTGGGGGCCAAGATAAGGTACGTTGTGTTATAGAACATTTTTGTCAGCTTCCCCCCCCAACCCCCCAAAACCTCTATACCCCTGTAAGGTTGGCTATATATGACACAGGAAATTTTGATGATATTTTGTACATGGAATCATGGATTGTGAATTGTGGATATATTCACCCGTTCTTTATTTATTGATCACTTGAGCTTAAATCATTTGACCATCATAATTCATACGCTGCCTCTCTTTATGCATTTCAATTTCCATTGATCTAGATCCGGCCATTGTGGAGGCATTATTTCCAGAACACGCAAGGGCTGATCTTTGTGGTCGATAGTAATGATCGAGATCGTGTTGTGGAGGCTAGGGATGAGCTGCATAGAATGCTGAATGAGGTAATCGAACTATTTCATTAAATAATTTCACCTGTATTCAGTAGTATCCCAATGGTAGGCTGCCTTGCTGGCAGAATTGCATTATCTAGTCGACTGTGAAGCTATCGCAGTCACCCTCCGCAGAAATAGTGGTGAACCCAGAGCTTTAGATAGAGTGGGGGCAAAATAATTTAAATTTTCGAACAAAAACTTGATTTCCGGGAAAATTTTGACTTGTAGAAATGGTTGATTTCAGTTTTTCAAGTTGAGGGAAAGCGGATGCAATTCTCCTTGCCTTTTTTCTTGGCAGAAAATTTGTAAATGCTTAATCTAATAATTTTGGCAATGATGTGATTACTTTAGGATGAGCTAAGAGATGCAGTGCTACTTGTTTTTGCAAACAAACAAGATCTTCCAAATGCTATGAACGCAGCTGAGATAACTGACAAGCTTGGACTTCACTCACTCCGTCAACGTCATTGGTACTCCCTCTCTCTCTCTCTCGTTTGCGTGAAATTTGTCTGGCCTAGGTGCACTTAACAGCATTATTGTTTCAAATTCTTAGGGAAATAAAATGTATGCGCACACACATATTGATAGTCCGTCCCTCTATGCCAACTAATTGAGATTTTTCTTCATATTTGGTTCAGGTATATCCAGAGCACATGTGCCACCTCTGGCGAGGGCCTTTATGAGGGGCTCGACTGGCTCTCCAACAACATCGCTAGCAAGGTACAATTCTTAATTTTGCCCCTGAGCTGATTTTACTGTTTTAATTGTTCTTGTCGTAATTGCAGATTCTAATCATTCTCTCGTACTTTCTTAATTTGTATTTTTGTGACAGGCTTAAGAAGAGATGTTGGATGAATTATGGGCTCTTTGGTATCTTAATACTCGTCAAGATATTTTTGTATTCTCTGGTTTCTGTTGAAATTATTCTCGTGTTTGATCATTTCTTATTTTGAACCGATGCGCATGTCTGTTGTGTAGGTTAAGATTTCACTTTTGTTGTTTAAACTATTATGCAGTTATTTTCCAGTAACTAATTATACATATAATATATCATTTGGTTATTGAAATTAATGCATGGTATGTGCAGGCTGTCCGTGTCACCTCGGGAAGTATTTAGTGATTGCACAAAATGTTTTTTTAAATTTGAACAAAAATATTATCAGTCAGATTAGTCCGCAGGCTATGTCATTAAAGGAGCTGATTGAATTAGAAATCAAAATTTTAGATCAAAGGTCGGCCTGAAAGCAATTTAAGATGAGAGTAGGCCAAGTTTTTAAGATGGTTTGTGCATATTATATCTGTCACTCCCAAGTAAATGTTTTCGCCGAATCTTCAGACTTTTTTCCTCCTAAGATCTATGTGGGAGGCTAACTTTGCATTTTTATCCTTTTAAATTGAGTGTATTGGGTCGTTTCTGTCCGATTAAACATAAAACTTCTTACAATTCAAAGATGAAAAATATACGGTATTTTCTTCAAATTAATTGAGGAAATCTTTTTTGTAAATTTATATCCTAAAATAAAGTGATTAGTGAATTCAACGAAATAAAAAATAACGAGAAATTCAATGCAAAATGCGACCCATTGGATGAACAACGGCTTCGAATTCCCAAGAATAACATGATTTTACTGCATAAAATTTTCAAACTTCGGGCAATAAGGATCATATGGTATTTTATGTCAATGCAAACTGTAATCCATGAGGAATGGATTATACAATGTTGTCCGCTGGACGACAAGAAATGAAATGTAGATCACAAAAAACGAAATATTAAAACGAATAACATAATTTTACTGCATAAATTTTCAAACTTCGGACAATAAGGATCATATAGTATTTTATGTCAATGCAAACTCTAATCTATGAGGAATGGATTATATAATGTTGTCCACTGGACGACAAGAAATGAAATATAGCTCACAAAAAAATGAAATATTAAAACATAAGGAATTACTATAGTAATTCAATTTATAAGCATTTTTATTGGGACAAGATGAAAAAAAAGCCAGGAAAATCGGCCATATAGTGGGAGGATGATAGTTTGCAGCCAGGTACAGAGGTGTGAAAACTTCTGTTTTCTTATCTGAGGACCCTGTTAGAGCTGAAGGAGAAGCTTTCTTCACCGGCTACAGTTGAATTCAGCCTCCCAGCAGCCCACCCGTTATTTAGCATGCGGACAGCAGTGCGAGCTGGATCACCAGCTACACGACTGCCTTCGACTTTTTCATCACATTCTGGAGTACCATTAGCTTTTCTCTCTTTTCTTCGCTGCCGCTCATCATCTCTCTCTTTTCTCAGCCAACTCTCCACAGTTCTCTGCAAATTCATAGACTCGAGGTAGCAACTAAAAGGTTTCTCAATGGACAAAAGTCATTATCTTAAGACGGGTTCAGAACTCGCTTTCATGATTCATCTGATATTTTCCACTTCTGTAGACGTTATGAAGAAAATCAACAGAAGGCACAAGATTCATGATTGCGTCATTTTCAGCTCTGAAATGCTTATTTCTCAAAATAAAACTTCACTTCAAACCACTACACAGGAGAAACAGCCAACTAAACATAGGACGTGTAATATGAATGCTTTAAGTGCCACACGGTTTTTGAAGATTAAATAAAAAATAGATCCCATAATTGTTTGCGAGATAGTACAAATTGACATAAAGAAAATTCAACTCGACTTATTTTCTTACCGCAAGCACACAAGTACCCATTAATCATTATGAATTAGAACCTGCTCCACCCTTCACCTAATTGAATGGTCACAAAAACTCGAGTCGAAGTGCTTTATTTTTAAAGGAGAGCAACTAACCATCAGTGACAACTTGCTAATATCTTTGATTTTATTCATTGGTGTCACTAGCCGCAACTTCCCACGAGCCACGTAAGCCTGATGAAAATTCAAGACGATATCCAACACGTGACGTATACCACTTATAATGCAGTCAACATTGAGGAGCTAAAATGAAACTTACAATATGTGATGGCCAGCCCTCAAGACCATCAAAAATATGAGTTGCATAAATTATTGTGGCACCCCGTTCTTCACATTCTTTCTTTAGAAATCTTAGAAGGTCAGACCGTGCAAGCACATCTAAGTCAACCGTTATTTCATCGAGCAATAGTACCTAACCACAAGAAGCATAACCAAACTGGCTTGAAGTAGAGGTAAATAGACTGAGAAAAGTTTGGAAACCGGGTATTTCTTCCCCAAAAAGAAAAACAATAAGTATTCACCTTGAATGGCTTTAGAAGGCCCATACATATTTGAACCCTTCTTCTTTGACCATCAGACACTTTATGCATTCTCCACGACAAATCAATACCCAACACCTACACCAAAAGAACCAACCAGTTCACTTGTGACTGTACAAAAAATAATCCATACGATTGCCAAAGACATTGCAGAAGAATGTGCAGGATGGTTACAAAAGTGCGTATCCAATTAACGTTCCTAGTTGCCCTACTATTTCATATTACTTTAGCTTGCGTTTGGATTGAAATGCAGGATTTGAAATGACTCCATATAGGTGTGAATTTGAAATACACCACAATAACTCAAAAAAATAACTATTTGAGATTTGCAATTCATTGCCAAGTAGATTTGCTCAATCAAACCAATGGATTTGTTATTATGGAAATTGAAATACCTAACTTCAAATCCATCAATCAGAATGCAACCTTAAAGTCTCTAATGTTATTTCACATAGATATATAGTGCTAATGGTCGGAGTCAAGATTGACATGTTGTAATTAATATAAAACCCCGATATATTTACATGGTCCACGTTTTCAGGAGAAAAGGCTTGATTCAGTGAATATTAAGTCAACGAAAAAGAACAACTTAAAGCCTTCTGTGATGCCTTAGCTATCTTTCAAGAAAGTGAGTTCTAAACAACTGTAGCGAGAAGCATTTATGGAACAGTGACAACTAACATGACCATGGATGGAAAAATTAATGTCGAGATTTAAGGTCATCATTATGAGTAAAAGGGAGCAAAACCAAAAAATAAAGAAAACTCTTATACCTTGATCAATTCTTCTCGTCTTTGGGGATGGATTCCTGCAACCCCAAATATCATTTTCTCTGCAGAAATTTCCATCTGAATTGGAACCTCAAAACCAGCAAAAGCAACTTCTCGTCTCCACTAAATACAAAATATATCTTTAAAATCAAATCATTTCAGAGTCACATCCATACCATAAAACAATAAACATTATAATCAAAGAACACATTATTCACTTCATATTTGGAACAGTCTATTCCTTCAAATTAAGCCACCGTCAGCATTGAGAAGTGATTTCATAAGAAAATATGGACTAAAAAATAATTATCCTTACTCGTGGAATGATATGGAAGAACTGCAATTAAACCAGAAAAAACCACTCACTAATAGCCAATACATAACTTGCGATGGCTCGATTTCTATTAAACTAAAAAAGACACAAATAATAAGCAAAAAGACACTCTAAACTGAGACATCGAAAGTAAGTTTCCATGAGAGTGAGACTAGCCCATCCTTCACTGTGTTTTACTACTCTGCTCTTGCTTAATTCTCACAGCATTTACTACCCAAAAATTGAATTTCTATAAGCAGCTGTAATACAGATCACCTTGACTTGTGTTAACCACTGACACAATAGGGAAGGTAAAAATAAAATTTAAAACCAACCTCTCCACCAAGATAAGAGAGGTCTCCTGAAGCCGTCAATGCTGTGTCATGAAATGCGGATCTTCCCAAAACCTTTACCATCTCTTGTTCCACCATATGCTTCCCACCAATTATTTTCAGTAAAGTTGTTTTCCCTGCTTAAATTCCGTACAAGAAAAATCAATTGTTTGCAAGATTATACAAAAAATGCAACAGACACCTGAAAGAAAAAGGAGTAAACATAAAAAGTCTCCATAAAAAATTTCTTTTCCCTGAAAACCCTAAATCACATAAGCATTTACAGTATTATTGCAAATATGCTACACCAGAATTGTTTCAGTGTTGGCTGACAGCCATTGGATCCTAAAAAGAACTATGCATTTCACGATTCAATAATTATAAACCAACAGTTAGAACAATAAAAATTTTGTATAAAAAAGAAATAAAAAGAGAGGAGAATTGACACTGTATTATAATGAGTACACATAAATCAGTTTATAATTAATTAAAACTTGATTGTATTACCTTTTGACATTTTATTGTAATTCGATTAGTACAATCAGTAGTTTGTTAGGATGTAAAATATAGAAGAGCAGTGAGATCCAGAGAGAGGGATTAGACTTGTGCATCATCCTATAATTCCCAGAGGAAATCTATCATGTGCTAAGGAAACTTGGGGTTTTAGCACATGGGAACTGAGGTTACCCAATGATAGCTCCTTTTCAATGATGCCCTAAACCCCCAAGTTTCTTTGTTTCAAATTATTGACCATTTTTGGGGCAGTGAAACTTAACTGAGGTTACACTACGATAGTTCCTTTTCCATGTGCCCTAAACCCCCAAGTTTCTTTGCATGGTTTTACCTATTAGAATTGTATTCCTTTCTGTGACAATAGCACTTTCGGCCATGACACAATTGTACTTTACAAAAAAACAAAATATGGACCCTTTCAGACAGTTTTGTGGATATACATACAGATAGGAAAAGGATAAAAGTATATAAATGTAAAGTGTTCACATTTTGAAAAATAATAAGAATAATCAAGATCAATTTCTTCTCTCAGCTACATTTTTATACTATCTTCACTGACAACTACATCTACATGAACCAAGTCATAGTATCTAGAATTCATTATTCCGGTGTATGTCTGACTATAATAAGAAACTAGTCAATTCAGAAGGAAGAGAACATGAGAGGAGGAATAACCGAATAAGGGACGAGGAGAGGATATGAGTTTCCTTGACGACGACTCAATTATGCCTTTTCTTGTTTCATCAATGTGGCTAACATTACATTTAACCCACACAGCATATCAACAGTTTGGCAACTTGTTTCATACTCAATTATGCATTTTCTGGTTTTCATCAATGTAGCAAAGATTACATTTAACCCAGGCAGCATATCAACCGTTAGGCTATTAGTTTCATACACGACATATGACTATCATATGCTTTGCATGCTAACAGGCGCTGCTGCTCAATTGCCCATTCGCCAATTGGTTCATTTCCAACTCTTGAACCGTATCAAGAAACTAAGGCTAGTTCACTGTGATTGCTTATCCTAATGATAACCAAACAATCAAGAATCGATTTTTACTGAATTATCCGAACTAAAAGAAAGATCTGAAAATCCTCAATGAAAATACAAAATACCCGCGCCATTGGAACCAACAAGAAGACAACGCTCTCCGGAGTGGAGAGTGAGGGAAAATTCATCTATCAAAGGGGTGGAACCCGGCTGAGGATGGCCATAGATTCCTGGGTAAGTGAAGCTGAGGCCGTTGATCTCCACCGTGGGTCGAGAGTTCTCCTCCTGTACCGCCATTTCTTACCTCGATCAAGCTATCCCTTCTTCTTCAATGGGAATTTTATCGGGGAAGTTTGGTAGCGTGCATGGCTACCATTTGGACACCATTGCAATCATCAAAGTTTGGCTCCGGTCCTCGTCTCGTTAAATGTCATTCATTGCTCATTCTGAAAATTATTCATTTTGTCAACAATCTTAGAGAAATGACATACAAATGTAAAACAATCTGAAAATTTTTCATTTTGTCAACAATCTTCGTTTTTAAACAGTATTTTCGTTCTTGCTTTTCAAACAATTAAAGACTAATTTTTTTAAAAAAAAAACTAGAGACTACGATTTTTTCCTCGTAAATATTTATGTAAAATAAACATATTTTTATATCTTTTTTGTTTTTATTCGATTTATTTGAATATTTTTCTATTTTTCCCAACAAAACTTTTTTTAAAAAATTGTGTTTTTTATTGAGGGATAGTTGGGTGTTTTCACATTTTGATGGAGTTTTCAGGAGAGAGGGGAAAAATATTTGGCAGGCCTCTTCTATAGTTCTTGAGCAGGTCTCTTGTAAGACAGTTTTACGAATACGGATCAATTCTATCGATATTACAATAAAAAATAACACTCTTAGCATAAAAAGTAATACTTTTTCATAGATGATTCAAATAAGAGATCCGTCTCACAAAATACGACTCGTGAGACCGTCTCACACAAGTTTTTGTCAAAATTCTTAGACAGATAATTATTACAGATATCATAATTTGTCACATAATCATAACAAAAATGTTTATTGATTTTTTACTTTAAAAAATGAGTTTTGTGTATTTTTTTTATTTAGATTATAAGTTAATTTTTGCTTAATTTAATTAAAATCCACAAGACTATGGGTACTCATTTTGTTTCTTCAAAAATAATGTTAGAGAAATATTTAATATTACGAAATAGTAATATTTTAAATAATCGTATTTTTTTTTTCTAATCTACAAATTTACCTACTGCCACAAAAGCAAATGCCAAACACGGCTTAAACCTTCCAAAATCATCCCAAAATTTGCAGCTTCCAAGATCATCCCAAAATTTTCTGAATTCGGAGTCCAAAGGTAACTTTCTCCTTACATCTTTGTGTTTGTATGTTTTCGAGTTGGTGATTTAAGGTACGAGCCTTTGTCGTTTAGTGATTCCGATTGTGGCAAATCTGTTGGATTTAAATTGATTATTGGGATCTGGGTTTGCTTCTGTATATTCATTAGCTGGAATATTGTTATTGGAAATAGGCCGCCTAAGTTTTCACAATATTTTTTCTTCATTTATCGGGAAACAGCCAGTACTTGATCCGCACCCTGGAATTTTTTGGTGAATTTTTGACGAAGGTTTTATGGATGTGATGGTGGTGATCTGCCTAGTAGCTTTCTGAACTTGATGAAAACCGTAGCAAATTGATGCAAAGCCCGTAGCAGTTGTTGGCACTTACAATCACATTTTCATTTTTGTTCAGCATAACATCAATCCCTGTGGAGTTTCCACTGAAGATTCCGAAATTAAGTCTCGATTATAGTACCTCATAGTCAATGGCTGCGATTTTCAGCCTCTATATTATCAACAAATCAGGCGGTCTTATTTTCTACAAGGTTAGCACATACACGCACACGCCCTTATTCTATTAGTCAAGCATTGTCAGTTATATAAGAGATGAATTAAAAGTTGCATCTTTATGTCTTCAAGGATTACGGGTCAGCTGGAAGAATGGATACAAACGATAGTTTGAGACTAGCAAGCTTGTGGCATTCAATGCATGCCATATCTCAACAGCTGTCCCCTGTTTCTGGGTGCTCGGGAATTGAGCTTCTTCAAGCTGATACTTTTGATCTTCATTGCTTTCAATCTCTCTCTGGTGTGAAAACAATCTCTCTCTCTCTCTCTCTCTCTGTTTTTTTTCCCTGGCCTGCTTTATCTTTCATAAGGATGATCAGTATCTTGTTTTGTTGTTTCTGTTGTTTTCTGGGATCTGTTTTTCCTTGTGTACGTTGTAGATTGTGGCAGATTTATAGTATTAGTTACACCTGATAGATAGAGAGTAAAAAGCTCAATCTCAAACAATTATAAGAAAACATTATTGATGTATAAGTCTAGGTTGCCAAAGGTGAAAATTATCCATCAATTTGAAGAATGTGGAATCAGTGGAAGTGATTGTAGCAGTACTTGCTTAGCATCGTTGGCTCAAATTCATAAAATTATGTCCAATGTCCAAGTTCTGGAATATATATTTTTAAAAAGAAGAAACATAAAGATAAAGAATAAAACAGTTTAAGCTATACTTAGACATTCTAATATTATAATGTTACATATTACATGAATGAAACAAAGGTTGAAGAGCAATAAACTAAGATCTACTTCTGTTTTTTTGTGCATGTAATCCATGCAACAACCTATAGCCTTAGCAACACTTGAGTTAGAAACACTCTAGCGTGATACAAAATTCTAATTTTAGGAATTGGTAGATGAAGAAAAACACATCCGGTGCCGTACGAGCAAGCTCTTGATTCAACGTCGATGGGACTTCCAAAAGGAAAGAACAACTTGCCATGCATCCCTATCAACTTTGGAGTCATGTAAAGGAGTTCCCTTTTCACTTTTATACCCACCAGTTAGAAATTCTACACTCCTAATGACTCGAGTTCCTAGTTAACACCAAATTTCATTAATCAATAATATTGTACTAGATAAATTGCTGTAATTAAAATAGTGCTCTCATCCTTGTAGAATTTGCGCTAATCCATATACATGGGATTCTATCGTCGTTAATGGTTGTATACTTTTGACTCTCCATTTCGGTGGTTCTTACTTCGTAATGGTGAAAGAAAATTATCGGTTTTCTTTTTGCACACCCTGACGAGATTTTGGAATTATTGTCGAACTAGTAGAAGTATTGAGAAAGTGGTTTCCAATAGTTTATATTAGTATGATTTAATATATATCACTTTTTTTGCATCTGTTTTATACTTATTTTGTATGCTCTTTTAAAGACTTGTGTCAAGTGTAGTTGGAGATTGCTTGGTCAAGTAAATGCAAAGATAACTCTGAATTGTTCAGTCTGATTTGAATTTTCCTGAATGATGATGACTCATCAGCGCGCCCTGATTCATCTAAAGTAAACATAGTTAAATGGCCCGTTAGAATGAAGCTCCAGACTAAGCATCAATAGCAAGTCCTGCATTGAACAAATGATTGAGCACGGGTAGTCGCATATGATCCCTGCACAAAAGAGCTCCATATTCCTTGTTATCCTCTTTGTGAACGGTCGACTATGAACAGAAGCTGAACGGAAGATTGAAGACATTATCAGTTACATTGACTTGATTCTCTATTAATTTTATTCTTGTAATGGTAACTTTCATTCTGATTGATAATAAATTTTGGGAATGTTGTAGCTAAGCCCTGAAAGCTTTCTTAATTCAAAACCTGTTTCTTCATCGTTTCTGGTTGTCAAAACCAACTTATTCATCAATGAAAATATGCTAATCACTTCTTTTCTTTCAGGTACCAAATTCTTTGTGGTCAGCGAACCTGGTGTCCAACATATGGAGGGTCTCTTGAAATGTATTTACGAGCTATATACCGATTACGTTCTGAAGAACCCGTTTTATGAGATGGAAATGCCAATTCGTTGTGAGCTCTTTGACATTAATTTGTCGCAAGCAGTACAGAAGGATCGAGTTGCTTTATTGGGAAGATGATTTGACACCGTGTTCATGTTTTTACCTTGCGCTCATGCCATTAATATGTCATTGGTGGATTTGATTTCAATATTGGATTATGATCAAAACTTAATGAATGATATTGTTTTTGAGAACTTGGCGGTCATAGATCAACTTATTTCGTTTATGATCGTTGCCCATTCGTACAAGTAAAACTAATCCCACGTGTGAGAAGACTGAGTTGTTAACAAAACAACGTCAACCAAAAAGTCAGATGATGGAACTGCTGCTCTATTTTATTTTTTTTTTAAATACTGCTGCACTATCTTCTGTCTCCTTTAAATTACAAGATCAAATATTTATGTTATTCCTAAAAATTTCCCAAAATCTCATTCATAAAAACGATGAAAAGGAGACCAAAACCGCTTATCCTTTGCCCAATAAGCCTGGTAATAGTTACATTTTGAAGTACATAGAGACTCCATACATCAACATTCTTACAAATACAAAAATTCATCAGCATGAGGCAACATGAGGTAAAAGCAACAAGATATATCAAACAATTAGATTCCTAACAAGGTCTCAAATGGAAACAGGGTCTCAAATGGAAACAATACAAGATCCTCTTCCACTTGGTGGTGATATATGTTGTCACTATAACATGAAGTACGAAAATTGTGTAGGTCATAGACCACTAATTCTTCCAAACACCATTCAAACGACACTAAATGCTGATTGAATGGTCGATGAGAATCGAGACGCAATGGTCTGCGTAGCGAATGCTTGAAGCTGCTTCTTAGCATCTGGGAGATGAAAGACCGGTATTATTTCTCAATGAGATCAATCAAACGAAAAACTAAAAACAAAATTTGCCTTCAAATTCCGAGCTATCTCGATGAAATTTACGTTCCTCATTGCGTCCGGATATGAATGAAGACTCATAAGTAAAACCTTTCCGTCGGTACGACATAGTAACTAGCCCCAAACTAATGCAAACTAACAACAAGACTTGCACGAGTAGCAACTTCATGTAAACAAGAAGCACCGTGAAAGTAAGTTTCAAAATGAGAGATCCCTTGTAAAACCAAGTGAGTCATTTATGTGCATCCAACGACTTTTTTCATGTTCTCTCTGTATAATGGTACAGAACTGATGTTGCAGCAGTACCATGAGTCACAAGCATATTCCTACCCACAAATTTGGAATTCGAATAGAACACCACGAACCATCATTTAATACTGATAGATGAAGTACTTTTCAAACTAGCTAGTGTGAGGCATTTAAAACAAAAGGTCATCTCCAGAAACAACTTTCAAAAGAGTTCAAATCCAAAATTGGTTTAGAATATCGTAGTTATTATCTAAAGTGAGGTAATGGAATTTCTGCTCCCCCAAATCAAGTACGTTACAGTTAAGTTACTTTTGAGATCCATACCATGCATTATGCAAAAGACAAAGTAAAACAAGAAGCAAAACACGATATTTGCATTGTAAAACAAGAACCAAAACATGATATGTGTGTCAGTGAGTCCACATACCTTTACGGCATTTGGTAAATCCAACAATATTGGCAATGCTCAGTGTCAAACATACACCAACAACAAGAAGATAATCAGCTTGAAACCTAATGATAGAGAATATAGCAAAGAATATCCATGCGACCGCCTACAAAGAAAAGGCAATGCTTTAGGTGGATTTCAAGATTCCAAACGGAAAGGGCTTCTCAAAATGCCGTCCATATGACAAATGATTGAGACCAAATAGCAAGTAACAAATAAAAGCAATCTTGAAGTCCACCATGATGGCAAATAAGGTTAAATTCCTTAGTTGTTGAAGAAAGTGAATGATTATACAAAGTGTTGAGAGAATACTTTTGCTTATTCTTTATGCTTCACAACGTTCCAGCGACCGCGTGATATTTGAATCAAAATTCTTTAATTTAAGTTATTTGCTTACTGTGAGGTACAAGGTCCACCAGAACAGCCATGAATCCTTCTTGTTCATCCGAGCAAGTGACTGAAAAAAAGAGGATATATGGGTGTACAACATTTATTATCCACTGTAATACAACTTCTAAAATAATGATACAAAGATCAAACGCAACGCCACATTTAAGATGTCTCACCTCTTGGTCGAGACATTCAAATTTCCACACACTTTCACCATCGTCATTTATTTCATTCCACCACCTAAGACCCACCAAGATGCGTCCACTAACGTTCTTGACTACCCAGAAATCAAGAGCAGATAAAAGTACAGTCGCCACAAAAATGATGACAAAACTATCAAAAAACAGAGCAGAAAGAATATAAAATGCCAAAGCAGCTGCCTGTCAAAACAGAGAATTTTTTAATCATTAGGAAATCAATAAATAAAATTAAAATCATAAATACCAAAAAAAACAAAAGGAAACTATATTTAACCTTGAAAAGCACATGGAAGAAGCATATCTTTGGATGAGCATAATTCTCCCCTGACGGCTGGGCACCAAAAAAAAGAGGTGAGCACTCCATCACTGTTTATTAAACTTATTGTGCATATCAGAAAGAAGTTGTATCGTTTTTGTCAATGTAAATACCTTATCTATATTACTTTAGGTATTCAAAATAACTACGATAAGACAAATTCAATCTCTAGAATCAAATGTATACCAGGCAAAGACTAATATTTAACTCTTCTTATACTAGAAGAAATGCACTGGAGAAGGTTCCATCACACAGGTACAACATAAATGTACTGTTTTTCTCATACAAAATGGATCAACATTCGAGCATTACGCTTTTCTCATACAAAATGGATCAACATTTGAGCATTAAACTTTTCTCATACAAAATGGATCAACATTCGACCATTTGCTTCTAAATACTAGAATCCAACACAAAGTAGTCTATGGATGTATTGTCAAAGACATTAACATGAAAGAAATCCAATTAGCGTCAGTACATGGTTAGTTTTGTTTAACTCGATTGGTTAGAACTGAGAAGGGATATTGAGGGCCTGGATGACCCAAGAAATCAACAACAAAAATGGAATACATTTTGATAGAATGCCATTTTAAAAAATGAAAATGTGTTTTTTAGATAGACCACAATTTCATAGCAACGCATGAACTTGTGGCTTTCATAGCAACGCATGAACTTGTGGCTTCAAATACCATCTTATAGAACACTTTTGTCAGATAGCCGTATGCACTTGTATAACCTATCCATCGGACAGAATTCTATCTAATCAAGAATTTACTTAGAAAAACATCAATTACGGGAATAATTAACAGGTAAAGCAGATGAGATAAATCAAACAGAGGATCACCAAATCAAATCATTAAATCAAGAATCAAGATATTCCATCCGTTCACTACATCATTTGCCCCCAGCATAAATCTCAACTTCGAATGTTATCCCAAAACAAATCAAACAAGCTCGAGCCATATCAGCAGCAACCAACAAGGCTGTAACTGCAAGCCTTCAGGCCAACCATTAGCATTTCATCGAATTTAAAAACTTTTAAACAAGAACCCTAAAAACCCACAATTTTTTTCATAAAACCAGCCCAATCAAAAGAAATCAGATCCCCCAAGTCCTAATACAACAAATGTAGTCGATTTTATTACCAGATCACAAAATACAATAGACTTGGTCACTAAATCATCTGTAACACACAAATTAGTAGTCAGAAACGCAGCACGTGTTCATGGTATTCGTTTTGGAAAGTAAACCAGATGACAAAAACTAACAGGGTTTAGATCCATTCTTGGGATGATCGTAGATTTGATGTAGATCTTCAATTCTGCTTCCAATTATTTGATCAGATTTTACAGGTATGTGTGTACACCGAGCTGCTTCTCTTTAATTTATGAATATGGAAGATCCTTGCTGAATATTAAGCTCAAATAGCTAAAATCTGTGAAGGTTCAGTAATTGCAAATCAATCCCTGGATAAAACTTATTCGAAAAACCCCCAATATTTTGAGATTTATTAGAAATATTATAAGATTTTTTAAATCAAAATCCTTTTGTAAGGTGTATAATCTCAAATCAAATTAGAATCACAATTCAGATGCCCAAATTTCTATTTCAATTTCGAGTAGAGGCGAATTTTTTCTCGTTCAATGTCATCACAATTGGAAATTTCACTCCATTTTGAGAATGAAATCATTGATCAAATTAGAATCACAATTCAGATGCCCAAATTTCTATTTCAATTTCGAGTAGAGGCGAATTTTTTCTCGTTCAATGTCATCACAATCGAAAATTTCACTCCATTTTGAGAATGAAATCATTGTTGTTACACACAACTAATTTGTAACGGGTATTTCAGGCTTCCCCTCTCGTAGTATAATCATATTTTCTTCGTCTTGGATTCATAAAATGTTGTTAGGTTTTTTTTTTTTTTTTAAAAAAAAAGAAAATCCATTCTTATGGATATTTGTTTTTATTTCGTGTTCGATTTTGTTTTATTTTTGATTGATAGTGTTTTTTTCCTTGCCATTGTGATTTATGGTTTCGGCTTTGCTAACTAAGCTATTTAAAAATTCCGAATTTTCTATAAATTTGAGCAGTAATTTAACTAAGAGTTTGTTTCTTGTGAGACGGTCTCACGAATCTTTATTTGTTAGATGAGTCAACCCTACCGATATTCACAATAAAAAGTAATACTCTTAGCAAAAAAAGTAATATTTTTTCATGGACGATCCAAATAAGATATCCGTCTCACAAAATACGACCCGTGAGACCGTCTCACACAAGTTTTTGCCTTTAACTAAAACTTTATGAAAGCTGACGTCGATTTTCTTCTATTTTCTCTTCTTTTTTTAAAAAGTTATAATATAATTTTTTATTTCTTAATATGGAGAGCCATCTTTTTTTTATTCGGAGAAGTAAAATAATCACATTTTATTTCGAATAGTTTTTATTTTGTTTCACTTTATGGTCTAAACATAGGGGAAGACAAACATTGTTTTTGTTGTGGGCAAACCTTGTGTTTATGAGTGTCGGAAAGAAGTACATAATCAAGTAACAAATTCAGAGGCGCTACCTACAATTCTCACACGGAACAGAGACGAAGAAATATTGGTTTTAACTCGTATATGGAGAAACATTCACATCTTGTTGTTTCATCTATGTTTATGCAACTTGTAGTATTAGTTCAACCCACAAGTTTAATTGATCCAAAAATTTGAAATGCTTATTTGTGTCTTTTTGTCTTGTATTTTGAGAATTATTATTATTATTAATAATTAATAAAAATCAGGGGAATAAAAAAATATGTCTACATTGCAATTTCAATATGTCGAGTGACTCATTAATAGGAGGGGAGGCGCGAGGAGCCTAAAAGCGATGTCCCAGTGCACAATGTGCGATCTGGAAAATTCCAGTCCACAGGCCAAGCACTTGGGCGCCCCAGCACCCTTTGTGCACAAGCCAGGCGCCGAGGCGCTCATTTTAAGCGCCTCACGCTGCAGGTGTGATCATCAAAAGACGGGTTCAAGACAACTGATACTATCAAATTTCCATCAAATCAAATTCCAAATGCAGATTGATACAACATAACATCTGTTGTACATCTTGGCCATGCAATAGTGATGTATTTATGTCTCAGACATATTCATTATTTGGAAATACATTTCATGTGACATCATAGAGGAATATCCAGAAGCCAGTTTCGAATTTTGTGACAACACATCCCTTATCTTCGGACAAACCCACTGCTAAATTTTTTGGTCTTCTACTTTTTCACCACAAATCTATTCATCTACATATTTCATATTGAATTGAACATCTGAATTATCCGCATCTCTCTCGCTTGTAATATCATATATATAATTGAAACTTTCACACATATAGTTTATCAAGATGTCATATTTTGGACCCGTGCTAAAGTGTGACCTGGTCCAATGATTCTCAGGCTTCTTCGCAAGCCATTCATAGGTAGCTGGTTCAATGGGCTTGAGTTCCTGCATTCCCCGACTAAATTCTTCAATTATTGTCGCCTTTGTCGCAGCCCATATAACACATTATTAATCGACAGGCTCTTGAATCTGTCTTGTTTCATATTGGTGCGTAGGTGTCTTAGAAAAAATCGATGATCTACATACGGAAACAGATCTTCAAATGCAGGAATCAGTCCCTTCTGCTTTTCTGTCGTAAAGGTCCAACTGTCATCATTCAGAGATCCAATATCATCATCCAATAGCTTCAAAAATCATGTCCAATTATCTTTGTTCTCACACTCAACCAATGCATAATATAATGGAAATCTGTTATTATCGAGATCTAATCTCACAGCTGATAGAAATTGTTCACCATTTTTTCCTTTCATAAAACATTCATTAACACCAATGGCATGCCTACAAGAATCTTTGAACCCTGTTCTATGTGCTGAGAAATAGATGTGTTAACTTTGGAATCTTGCACCTTCATCATCTTCTGACAACTTCAAAACTATCGTGTCCCCCCTTCTTCTGATCTTTTCAACTCCGCACAATAACTTCTTATCTTACTAAATCGCTCCTCATGATGTGTCCCTTGCAGCAACTTCAGTGCATTTCTCTTTGTTGAATAAGCCACATTCCTCCATACACTGCATCTGAATTTTCTGCAAATAACTTCTCTAACTCTAAATTCTTTTGTTCCGAATTTAGGATTTGTCACGAAGGTTTCGACCAGACTCTTTCCTAACCAACTTGAGTTGCTATACTTGTTGGTTAAATTGAATCGGGAAATAGAACAAACATTTGAGACTGACTTGTAATTTTCCCCGAGTAGTAATGGTTAATAGGTTTGAAACTCTAAAATAAGAACATGTTGTAATCATGGTAAATTTCGTGTATGTACAACATGCCCGATCTCTAATATATTTATTATTTATTATTTATTATTTATTATTATATTAAACTAAAACGGAAGAGAGATGGGAAAACCTCAACCTTTACTCTCTCAAGGTTACACCATTTTTTTTAATAACCTCAAATTTTAATAACTTACCGATTCTAAAGAGCAAAAGATAAATAATTACTAAGCATAATTAAATAAATAAAAGCAAAAATAAAATTATTCAGACAAATTAAAATTAAGAAATCGACGACATATATAAAGAAAATTATAAATACACTCAACATGCACTCTTTATTGTGGCATATTTTAATAGAGAAGGTTACATAATAAGCATGCATATAATCATGATATTGCCCCTTACCCAAAAATACCCAAAAAAAGTTATTATAAAACACTATAAACTTAAAAAAAAAAACAACAAATAATCCAAATATATTGCCAAGACTATTATTTAATCTAAATATTGACAAAAAAGATTTATAAATATTTTTAATTAAAAACGTGAAATCTCACATGGACCATATTCTTTTTGTCTTTTATGAAAACAAAATATGTCCAATGATGTTCTTTAAAAATAAAATTTTTTTTAAAAAAATGTGGGTCGGCAGGGCTATCCAAATTTAGGGAAAGATTTCTTTCAAAATGCAATGGGATACACGATGCCCCACTTGTCGAAGCCGCGGCTATTATTAACAGGGATTGCTTGTACCACCACAAGCCACAATCGACCATTGCCCATTTTTCAAGAATACACGTTATTTCTTTCCCACAAAATCTGATTGTGTTTCCTCGAATTTTTGCCCTCGCCACATTTCTTATATCCGTTTGTTATACATATGTTGGTGACCAAGAACTAGATTTTAGTGGCGTAGTATCTGATTCTTGTACATATTATACGGGCTGTTGCGGACTTTTTTTCTTTGTTTCGTTTCTGGTTCGTGATAATACTAGTTTTTGGAATAAATTGGTCAGATTTTTTAACATGAAGCCCGGTTGTAGAATCTTTTTGCCTTGTAAGAACGCGCCTTTTTTGGTTGTTCCTTTCCCCGTATCCTCCAAGTTTTCGGTTTGTTCTAATTTTCAATTTAGAACCCACAAGTTTCACACGTGTTCCTCTCGGTTTTCGGGGTTTAAGACCATATTCAACAATGCGCAGAGATCATATTCTTCCCAAAATGGGAATTGGAGTCGGTCGGGTATTTTGTCAAACACCCTCTGTCGAGATTCTTGCCCAAGAAGCCATTTTGTGATTGTGAGTGCTGCATCAAATATCAGGGATTTGTCAACTTCTGTTGAAACCCACGTGAATGACAAGAATTTCGAGAGAATTTATGTGCATGGTGGGCTTAATGCCAAGCCATTGGCAGTGGAGAAGATTGATTTGGATTCAAATGCAGCGGTAAATGAAGATGAGATAGAATGTGGAAATCTCGAAAATGATGTAAAAAGTGAGAGAACAGATGAAACAAAGAGAGCGAGAGCAGGTAAAGAAGAGTCTGAGGTGGAAAAGGAGGCGTGGAGGCTGCTGAGGAAAGCCGTTGTGACGTATTGTGGGAGTCCTCTGGGGACTATGGCTGCGAATGATCCTAATGACAAGTTGCCTCTTAACTATGATCAGGTGTTTATAAGAGATTTTGTACCGTCGGCCTTCGCTTTTTTGCTGAAGGGGGAAGGGGAGATTGTGAGGAATTTTCTGCTTCACACCCTGCAGCTACAGGTATTATGATTTTCAATTTTGTCCGTTTACGTACACATATATCGATGATATATCCGTGCATTATATTTATTTTGTTTTTAAATTTGATATATGATGAATTCCACTTTCTACATTCTTGTAGGTTGTTAAACTTACAAAAGCTGAATTTCCCCCCTAAATTGGTCATTTTTAAGACTCCATTTTCAATGGATTGAGATTATGGAAAGTTAATTGTTTGAGTGGATTATTTTACATGTTTTAGAGGTATCCAATGATTGCATAATGCAAATGATAGAAAGTTAACTTAGAGTGGAAGAAATACGTGACAATTGGGATCAATCAAATACGGCTGAGGAATCGAATCTCGGTGTGTGGTGGCATTTTATAGGAATATTGTTTAGAAACTTGTAAACTTTTCCATTTTAAAAGATCGAGGCTCGACAAGTTTTCTGGGAATTCCAATGTGGTGGTGGCTGGGAGGTTGAATGAATTTAATTATGAGAAGATTTACAATTTTAAATGCTTTTCTTATTTGTTGTAACAGAGAAGACCTTTGACTCTATATTTTACTCTGGCATATGAGTGTATGCTGAAGGTTTCGGTTGATGAGAACTAAAGTAGATTTTAAATCTGTACATAAATGCATGTCGAGTTAGAAATGCAATGCTGGTTTCTCTTTGTTGCAATTTCCTTTTAAGTTTCAGTCTACAATGTGCTATTCATTTTCTTAGAGCAACTACATGGTTAAAAGATGATAACGATAAACCAATGAGGTAAGTACGAAAATGATTTGTTGCTCAGGCTTAGTTCTTGGTTTACTAAAATATTTATCTTACTGATCTTGGTGGAGGTCACTTGGGGTGTGATTTGGTTCATAATTCTTCTCATTTAAATTTATTGTTCCTTATGTTCTCCTATTTGTTACTAGAGTTGGGAGAAAACAGTGGACTGTTACAGCCCTGGACAGGGATTGATGCCAGCAAGTTTTAAAGTTAGATTCGTAGCTTTAGATGATAACAAGTTCGAAGAAGTTTTAGATCCTGATTTTGGAGAGTCAGCTATCGGCCGTGTAGCACCTGTCGACTCTGGTACGTGTGTTTCTAGTTAATGCTAGTGATTGATAGTTATATTTGAGTTTGAATAATATGTAGCCTTATTTGATCTCTTTTCTTATCTCTGTCCCTTCCTAGTTTCATTTCTTATGAAAATGAGCTTTGCTTAATTCAACTGCATATGAATTAGAACACCCATTTGTGTCAAATCGACTTGCTGGTTCTTAAAAATTAAAATTGTAAGTTTTGTGTAGGACTATGGTGGATCATCTTACTAAGAGCTTATGGGAAGCTTACCGGTGACTATGCATTACAGGAACGGGTGGATGTTCAGACAGGGATAAAACTTATTCTAAACCTTTGCTTGTCTGATGGTTTCGATATGTTTCCTTCATTGCTTGTCACTGATGGCTCTTGTATGATAGATCGACGAATGGGTATTCATGGGCATCCCTTAGAGATTCAAGTAAGTTCTTCCCCCAGTTTTTGTATGTTTATTTATAAATATCTTAGCCATTTTTATTTTGGGCCTTTTTTACAAACTGTTTTCTTTACTTTTATTGGTCGCTCAAAAGTCTCATGGACTTTCTTTTCTGATACATAACTATCTATTCGAATTTTTTGAAATTGATAGCAACTCTCATTAATTTTAGCTGTTAAGGTTGGTGAAGAAAAGCTCATATATGTCCTCGTGAATTCTGAAATCTAGGCACAATGACATCTAAAAGTTCATTTTCTCTAAATCCATAATTTAAGTTGTCTGATTGTGCTGTTTTCTGTATTGTTCGTTGCTTTTAACTACTCCATGCAAGCCAAAGAAAAACATCTGTTGTGTGAGTGTCACCTGAGATATTTCCCCCTCTCTATCCATTAGCCCTTCTTCCTATCCACTTTCTTTGGGAGGAGGAGAGAAGGTTCACTGACTCTCTCTTTAATATCATAACCATAGCCCTGGGCAAGGATATGATAATTTATTTGATGGGCATTAATCCTCTTTGAAACATAGTTTAGGCTGCAAGCAAGGATCTCTTAGAATCTATGAGAAAATGCTTCACATTATAGAACACAATTCCCAGTGAAGATATAAGAAGTGACAGAGCATCCTCTTGCACTTGGATAGTTTTTAGTTTGGTGTATGGTTAGGTACTGAAACAATGCTTGTATGATATTTTGATTTAATAGAAACTGTCCAAGAAGTTCATATTTCAATTATTGGAAAAATAGAGAACAAAACAAAGTACAATTTATCTCGGGATGTCAATTAAAAATTGCATATTTGGTTCGCTATCGAATGTGGTGTGATTTACTTTCCCTGTGAATTTATAGGAGAGTATGTGTGATAAAGCTATCAAAAAATTCCTAGCAAATGCATACACACAATTGTTTTGAGATAGAAACTTTGGAACTTCAAAGGCTTGCTCTTAACATGTTTCATATTGCAGGCTTTGTTTTACTCAGCACTTCGATGTGCGCGTGAGATGCTTACATTAGATGATGGATCCAAAAATTTGGTCAGGGCTATCAGCAATAGGCTCAGTGCGCTGTCATTTCATATTCGCGAATATTACTGGGTTGATCTGAAGAAAATTAATGAAATCTACCGATATAAGACTGAGGAATATTCCATGGAAGCCACTAACAAGTTTAATATATACCCTGAACAAATTCCTCAATGGTTGATGCATTGGATTCCTGAGACGGGAGGTTATCTTATCGGCAATCTGCAGCCAGCTCACATGGACTTTAGGTTCTTCACACTCGGAAATCTCTGGTCCATAGTGTCGTCCTTGGGTACTCCAAAACAGAACGAGGCTATACTTAATCTTATAGAAGCAAAATGGGATGATCTTATTGGTCAAATGCCTTTGAAGATATGTTACCCTGCTCTGGAGTCAGAAGAATGGCGAATAATCACCGGCAGTGATCCAAAGAATACGTAAGTTCCCACAACTTGTGTCATGTGTTGATTTCAATTTCCAGTGTATGTGAAGGTTATTTACTACAAACATGTATAACTCTGTTCTTATGTGTGATCATGAAGCAGGCTTGAAAATTTTAAATGCTAAAATACTATGTCCTGAATGTCATTTATTGGAATATTTGCAGACCTTGGTCGTACCATAATGGTGGATCGTGGCCAACACTGCTATGGCAGGTAATAATAGCTTGGAAATTAATTTTTTCGTTTGCAAGAGACTTGTTGGAATGGAATCCCGTAGCTACAGTAATAAATTATTCATTTTGTTTTAGTTGATGAATAGATGGTGTTAAATAACATTAACCCATTATGATGGAAATGAAGTAAAAGAGCCATAAATATCAGGTTAATGTTGTTATAAACTTCAGAGGGTGAATTCTTGTATATTTGGTCCACATAACTCAAACATATACTCCAAGTATGTTATGTTGATACCAGATTCTCATGAATCTATATTGATCAACGACAAATAATCAGAGAGAAATGAAAGACGAGTATTATACTTTGTCATTGAAGTTGATCTATAAGAACCTTTTTTGAATTCTTCTCATATTCTCTCAGTTCACATTGGCATGCATGAAGATGGGTAGGACAGAACTGGCCAAGGAAGCAATCACTTTAGCCGAGAAAAGGCTTCAAACAGATCAATGGCCTGAGTATTACGACACAAGGAATGGAAAGTTCATAGGAAAGCAAGCTAGACTGTACCAAACATGGTCTATCGCTGGATATCTGACATCTAAAATGCTTCTAGATAATCCTAAAATGGCATCCCTTTTGTTTTGGGAAGAAGACTATGATCTTCTTGAAACCTGTGTCTGTGCTTTGAGCAACTCAAGCCGGAAGAAGTGCTCCCGTAGGCTTGCCAAGTCACAGATTCTAGTCTGAAAAAAACCAGATTCTCCAATAGACAAGATCCGGTTTCTGCTCTACATTAGGTAGCTTTACGAGTATCCCATGATGTTATTTTTATACGAAACAACTTGCACTGAGTTTCTCACACATATCGTTGCTTCGACTTGGGATGCTCTTAGGTGGAAGTGCCCTCAAATTTATACGAGTGGCCTCGTAGTTTATTTTAACTATACAAGTTTATATCGATGTATTTCATTTACAAGACTGGGAATATGAGATTTTTATTACGTAATCAATTTCATAGAGCAAGAAGCATATATTTGCCTATGCTTTGATGCTATGAATACTGTTCAAAATATTATTTTATTCTCACATATGAAACATTAAAATATTTTAACAATGCATCTAAAAATAACGAGAATAAATAAATGCGATAAATTAAAAATGCACAAATTTTTTTATGAATGTCTGGAGATTAATAACTATTGTGTCACTCATTCTTCTGCAGTCAGAAAAATTTAACTAGAAGACTTTGAATTATACAAACTTTTTATACAATACCGAACCAATCGATGACACAGTCTCAATTAGAAATCCTAGCACACTCTCAATGTTCTTGACCACAAGTCAACAACCAATTACACGTTCTTTATTGTCTTTGAGCAAAAGTTCTCACTCATTTATTCTTTGAAGAACATATATATTTTGTGTGAATGAGCTCTCTTCAATTTTTCAAATAATGTATTTTTCAATACTTAAACATGAAAGAATGTTCTACAAACTTCTTTTTGAGTGGATGATTTATCTTTAAAAACTCATCTATTATTTTGTTTCTCACATCTCACTTTCTTGTGCTTGATCTTATTTCAACTCATCTTTCTTTTAATAATTTAATCATGCTTTAAATCCCCATCAAAAGCTTTTATTTGAGCTTCAAAGTATTGTATTTATAGTCTCCAATAACCGTCTAGAAAGCTTCTATACCACATCTAGAATTGAAACGATCATATTCGTGTTTCTGAAATTTTTCTGAGATCGAGCTGATTTTATTGTGCTAGTCGACCGAGATGATTTAACCAAGCTGAGTTGACCAAGCTGGTCCAGTCGGGCTGTCAAAAGTTGGGCTGATCCAAGTCGAGCTGGTGCCAAGCTAGTCCAAGTCGGGTTGTTTGTTTACATAGTTATAGCTCTTAATTTGTCAATTTGTGGGCAAAGTGATGACGTAAAGTTATAGATATTTGTCTTAGATTTTTATATAATCAATAATCACTTAATTTTGAGTTTTTATAAGATAGATATGCTCGCAATACAATATTATACAAGTTGTAACTTGTTTTTCATTCAGTACAACTAGTGCAAAACTAGTAACTTCATCGCCATATTTCTCTTGCTTAAGCTCTGATTCAGGATTCAACTTGTGAAGATAATTTGTGATTATTGTCTAAACTTCGTAACACATGCTGAATCATTATCGAGCTAAGAGATATGACCAAAATACAAGGACTGTTCTTTTCAAGCTGGTTGTTTTTTTCAAATGCACTCAGCTCGATCTTACGACCAATATTTTGCCTAGATAACATCCGAACCAGTCGAGCTGACATAAATATGACTTTTAGCTCTTTGTGTTGGTTGTTCAACTGTCTTAAATTTTGGTCATTTGGATCATCGAGCTATGAGATATGCTCAAAACAACCAGCTTCATCAAAAACTTAATTGTGTTGGAATTCGAGTTCCAGCATGATTGCTTATTTAAAAATTCTTCTTCCAACTACACACTATGAAATATATTAGTAACATAATAACATGTTTTATTATAACTTGTATTTCCGGACCCAACATATCTTAATTTGGATTAAAAATTATTAAAATTTAAGATATTATTTAAAATAGAAATGGCTAAAATAAGAAAATATCATATGAAATAGAAACTAGAATTGTAAATTAATTTAAAATTTGAAAATCTCATCATATATAAATTTTAAGCCACATTCTCATATATTATATTGCTATTTCTTCTTTAAATTTAATGAATAAATTTTAGTTCAACCGTAACCGAAACTATTAGTAATGGGAACCATATTCAAGCGATTTGGTTTTGGTCTCATCTCTAATTAAAACTGGAACCATCGAAATGGTGTTTGTAACAAAGTTTTTTTTGATATACTGTTAGACAACTAGGTGTAACATCGTACGACAACCTTAAAATTTCTTTATCTTCATTTAAGTTTCATTTACTACGGAAAAATAAAATATATGTTTTTTCTTACAAGTAGATATATTAAAATTAATCTATTTATTATATATATATAAAAAAAAGATACAATATTTTTAAGCAATTACAGAAAATCGTATTACTACTTCGAAATATGTCCATGAAATAGAGAATAAATCAAATTCGTGATATGCATCTTGCATCAACTGTTCGAGATTAAACAAATAAAAAACATGACTTTAGAAAACGTGAAAATAATATAAAACTATTTTTCTATTATTAACAAAAAACAAATTATAAATTATTGGTTTTTCAAAAGAGCAAAATATTCAAACAATAGAACTTGACTTAATACCCAAAATGATGACAGAGAAACAAAATAAAATCTAAAATAAGATTATAAGAAGATATTATTGGAACAAAATATATATATATATATATACAAATGATTAATATTAAAAAAAAAATACAAACGTGCATAATGAATATGATGACAAGATAATTTTATAGTCATGAGAAAATAATAGATTAAAATAAGAAAGACATAAAATATCGAGTTATTAAGATAAATTAAAATAAGAGTTAAATTCCTGAACAAACACCTTTGTTCGTACGTGTTTTTAAGTAGTGTTTTTAAGGATATGTGTGCTCAATTATTAAAAACACGTTTTCCAAAACATCTGCTTTCATGTTACACGACAGTATTTTTTCCTAGTTAATTTAAATGACGCTTATTTGTTGTCAAATCTTATCTTAACATTACTATGAACTATCATATTTACTATTCTTCCAATAAAGTGCATCTTCTTAAAATTGTAGAAAGAACATAAAATCTCAATTAAATTCGATGATATTATTTGTTAAGCTGAATTTCTTAAAATTATTTTATAAATAGAAGTTTAAACAATTTTATATTTGGATTTGGCACTAAAAACACACTTTCTATGTATAAAAAAAGGTTGTTAAATTAATTAAAAACAACATGATGTTTTGGTTTTTACAAAATCTATAATTTCAACAAATCTGCATCACTATCACCTTGTATTTGGCACGCTGAGCCTCAAAGTTAGATAAATTACATCAGAATTTCCAAAATAATATTTGGAATAAATTCAAGTCCAGATGTCTATCCCATGGAAAATTATGCTTTAATCATCTGTTTAAAAAAAAAAGTTAACTGAGAACAAGAAGACAGGAACATTAAGATTGACATCCACTCACCTCAAACCACCCCCACCACCCAAAAGTAAAGGGACTCATACTAAGAGCTGGCCATCGAGAGGAAAGCTTTTTCAAGAAAATAATGCAAAAAAATATGCGCGTGACCAGTAATGAAATACCTTCCTGTTTCCTTTTGTGCTTGAAGTTAGAGGGCTTCATTTCTTGAAAAATGACAACTCTTGATCTTTGAATTCATGGGATTGATCAAGTAATGGTCGCTGTCATGAGGCTTTGAGTCTCCACTCCACTTCCATTACACAAATTGTTAATCAAGGACTCCATGTGCTTAATAGTTTTCGGCATTGAACCAGTAAGTACCTACATAGAATGGTAATTCGAAATCACGCCAACAGATTTTAGTCAAGTGTCATATGTGAGATGACACCGATGTTCGTGAAGTTCCCAGTAGCCTTCGGCAGCTAAAAAAGAACTGTTAGAGAGAGGTGGAGTTGGATATAGCATCCTGTGGTATGTGAAAAAACCAAATGGAAGATCGCCCCTCTACGTTTCCGAAGAGCTTGTGTGATAGAGCCTATACTGTCCGATGATCATTACATTATAACTCACATGAATTAGACCAATTTACTTCCCTCTAACAAATATGTAGTTTCTTGAAATTTTATTTCCTAACACTTCTAATCGCTTAAGATTGGATTTTCAATTAACTTTTTAAAGGACAAAAAACTAGTGGAATGTTCTACCAGATTCTTCGCAACAAGCAATTTTCACGACATTTCCAGAAACATTGGGAATAATTAACCAGACACCGTAGGCCTTTAACATACTTTTAAGGATCCAGAAAACATAATATGCTGCTCATGATGTTATCATCTATAAATGAAAAAATATTGGTGTTGAGGGTAGCTTGCTATTTCACAAAGCTTAAGTTGTCATTGGGCTCAATTTACATGTATTCAACAAACACAAAGGGGGTTCTCACCAATTTATTTTCACATTGGATATTTGCTCTTTTAACATACCATTGAGTTGATACACCATCCAGCCATAAAAAAAATGATAAGACTCCCAAATGATGGAGCAATTATCCACGAAGATTACTTTTTCAAAGAGTTACCTCATATCCTGATTCTGTGATTAGAACTTCATCTTCTATCCTTATCCCAATTCCTTGATACCTACATATCATGCCCAACCTCATGAATAATTTGAAGTGATTACTAATAGCTTGATCAAAATGAAAATCAAACAATCCTGTTTACAGCTTAAACAAGGGCAGGGCAAGGATGGGATTAAGAGATATTTTGAAGTGAACTCAGTAATTTAGAGAAAATTAACCAGTACAACATGGTGGGAAAAGTAAGCATTTTCTACTAACAGGAGAAAATATCAAGTAAGAGATATTTGACCACACAACAAGCGCCCTTTAATAGAAATTACTGGTCTCGTGTTGTAAGAGCATCAAAACATTCGTGGTTTCTTTTGATTGACTTACAGAGACATCTACTTAGATAATACAGCCAAAAGTTTATTTATGTTTCTGGAAGCATCTTCGTACTGTGGTATATCTGGCTCTAACATGTAGGTTGATCATCGAACAATCAAAACAATTTCCTCCAAATGGCTTATGCAGCATAAGTTTCGAGTCTGGTTTAGGGTTTTGCAAGTGAACATAGATACATTAGGTAGTAAAGTGACAAATGTACCTCCCTGGACAATCAAAATTAGAAGGAATGTAAACTCCTGGTTCAATAGTGATTACCTGTCAACGGAAAAAGTAGTATAAGATTTACAAAAGAAACAAGAAGAAGGCAGAAAACAGAAAACAGATTTAGAAAAGCAAGTGGAGGTATCTTTGTTACTTGTCCCTTTGTTTACAACTACAATGAACAACAAGTCAGTGCTACAATTTGGGTGCATCAAATTAACATTACTTTCTTGATAGATGAATGTTAAAATCAATCCTTCTTCCAATTACTACTGTTAAATCAGTTTCATAACAAAAGAGTTAAAACATCAAATCACTATAAAACTTACAACACCAGGCTTCAAGGAGCGGTCATAGCTAATTTTTGAGCAATCGTGAACATCCATTCCAAGATAGTGACCTAGGATATAATTAATGAATGGCACCAAATCAGGACAAATATCAAGGCACGATACATACAGCTGATTTATCCAGAAACAAAATTTCTGATACCAAAAAATTTAAGTAGAAAAGCGGGTGAAATAGTTTATAACCTATATTGGTTGGGTTCAGCGAATGGTAATTTTGAGGATTATCTTTTTTCAGTATTCCGATTTCTTTAAATCCTCTCCTCAATTTATTGACCTAACCAAAAAGTAGGAATCTTTATAGTAAGTAAGCTGTTTCTCAATTGATGATCAGAGATAGCAAAATAATCAAATTAGTGTTCGTGGTACACAGGTAAAATATGTTACAGCAAATAAAATGCGAGGAACACATTAAAAACATAGAAGAATGCACTGGTAATTTCTCAAAAGAACAAAACAACCAATATCCAAATGATTCCCAATCTAAGTACACGCAAACATGAAAAATATATAATAAAGGTAGACGTACCTAGATATCATTTGTTTTACTACGTCAAGTTGAAAACAAGGGAAAACTAAAACTGAGAAACTACTTTCTATCCAAGGATCTAATCTAATTTAAGCAACGAGAACATAAGAAAGACATGTCGGGTCTGTTCAAGCTTTACCGAATAGTTGTGTATTTCTCGAATGCTTGTGCCCGGTCTGCAGAGCTTTACACATTCCTCATTTGTCTCCAATAAAAGGTCATAAAGTTCTTCCTGAATAATCACATGAAAAACATTACTCTAGATTAACATCAGAGGGCAAATCATTTGAAGCTTTAAAAATGAAACTGTTTAACCTTTTGATAGGAGGACAATTAAAAGCCTCAAGCATCTTATCACATCAGAACAAAACACAAAATTAGTCACACATTAACCCTTTGATTGGAGGACAATTAAAAGCCTCAAACATCTTATCACAGCAGAAAAAAACACAAAATTAGTCACACATTAAGAGCAGTTTATCGCCACCACATATAAACCATTCTTTCCAATAGTCCATGTGGGACATAACAATCACCCGTTTGTTGGATATTTGGCATCCTTGTTATGCTCCTTCACAATCTAGGACCAACATGAATGGTGGCCTAAAGGATTGGTGATCGCAAGAAAGCCTTGTTTAAATGTGCCCAACCAAGAAGCTTGACATCTGTCACTTTTTAGTCTTTCATTTCATATTTCAAGCGGGATGGAGGCTCAAAATACCTACTTAAGAACATGGCATCCTTATCGTGAAGTAACAAAATGCAAGATCGTTCCACTAGTTGTTCGGATTCTAGAGATTACTCCTGCCGACCTAACTCGTGAATCAAACACTTATCCCATCGATTAATATACAGATCTCACACACGCAAGTGACTCCAAATTGATAGTCAAAAGAATAAATATTTTTGTTTGTACTACGTGGCTGGGTAGATTAAGTTGATACTTATGTCGGGGGCAATAATTGTCCCTGCTTGGTAGAACGATCGAACCGTGGTCCTTGAGCTGCTGTGCGGTTTAAAAGATTTGAATTGCAACATTATCACCAGCTATAGCTTTTGGTAAAGCGGCAAGCGTTCGGTCCTACAACTTATTTGGTTATTCTTAAACAATAAAATTTTCCTTACCGTAATATCTTTTACATGATCAAAAGCTAAAATTAATATATATAATCAATCAAGGAACCTAAAATTGTAGTAAAATGGCTGCCACAAATATATTGGTTGCTAACAACAAAACACAAACCAAGAAGAAACATTCAAATGGAGTACACATCTACTTCAAATTCCATTTATACATCCTTCAGTGCATGCACTCATAAGTGAGCTCTTATTAGTGGGGTAAAGATGTCTTCAAAAATGCCGAACATAGGTAAAAGTTTCGCTAGTTGAAAAATCTATAAAAGTACAGTCACGAGACTATGGTGAAGAAAGGCTGCCTAATTAATTATGAGAAGATGTAACAATGCAAAGATACCTGAGATGATGAAAATCTTCCGCAAGGTGGCCACGTACGAGTAAGATCACTAACATAACCATGGAGCTCACATCCAACATCCATGAGGACAAGGTCTCCTTCCGGTATCTGTACATAAGTTACATGAGTTAATTAGAAAATGGAATTTGAATGGAAATATTAGAGGAGTCAGACTCACTCTCTGATCATTCCTTGCATAATGTATAACACTTCCATTGGGCCCTCCGCCAACTACAGGATTGAACCTGTAAAAACAAAAATTGAAGATGACATTAAAATCATCAGCCTGGTACACAATAGGTAATCACAGTCTATATCCTTGCTAACAACTGCAGGAAATGGATATAAAGATAGATTTTTCAAAATAGAGAAACTTTTCAATCTTCATCATCATGGAAGTTTAAATTTCTCCACACTAACATTTTGCTTCAAGGTAATATTTTCATCTTGTAGAAAGGGATTGAAAGCAAATTTGTGATTTGATGTTGCTCTGCCCATTATCAACTTCTACAAGTAAAAAGGAAAACACTTACGCCATTCTTTGCGCGCCTCTCATTCTGCATTCATATTCAAACTTTGCTGAAAGCATTCCTTCGCTAGGAAATAATTTTGAATGCATCATCGTTTGGAGTAGAGCCTATCCAATATGAACTATGTAAAAACTATCACAGAGGAAAAGTAGGAAAATACTTTGCTGGCAAATTACCATGTCAGAAAGTGGAGTGTGAGTTTAACGTTCAATGCCGTTTAGTTGGGTTATGTTACGAGCCCAACTTCAATTGTGGGGGACTTGGGTCCAATGTGCCCAGATACAGCAAAAGGCCCAAGCAAGATAAACATTGAGAAACCCAAAATAGTAAATGTGTATACCAGAAGGAACAAGGGGAAAACACATGATGTGGGAGGGGGGATTTAAATATCAGTTAGAAGGGAGGAGAGAATATTCAGTTATATTTTTGTTGAGTGATCACTAGCATTTGCTAGGGAGAGAAATATTGTACAGAGCACCTAAACTCTGGGTTTCCATTTCTTCATTCAATATAATATTCCATTTTCGTACTGTTCTATCATTTGCAATTGTTGTGCGTGATTCTCTGAACATAACATGTTATCCAAGCACATCTAATTTAGAATGGCAAATCATGAAGTTTGAAAAAAAGGGCAGCAGCAAGTCTGAAGAAATCAATGGTGAGCTTGGTTTTTAAAAATAGTTCCGACAATGGAAAATGTGATGGCTAGAGAAGAAACAAAAATGCATATACTGAAACTATTAGCTCACTGATTCCGAAGATGAGTGTGTAATAAGAAACAGCAATAAAATAAATTTTTCAAAAAAACAGTAGCATCATATAAGAAATTGCATTCAAAAAACCAGTAGCATCCATATAAAAATTGTGTGATAAATCAGAACATTATTCTTGTGCTAGAGTTTTGATCTCTCATTAAGAGTATAACTTTCAAAAGGTAAAAGGGCATGCATGGAAATTCCAGATCATCTATTCAAACTGTAAGCTCATGAATATAACCAAAAGGTGTAGTTTGAGCCGGAGACTACGCCTGGACAGAAAAAATGCATCCAAGAGAATAAGCTTGTTTAACCCTTACACAAACTCAATACCTGACAAGCTATAGATGCAGAATGTCTCATCAAGTTGAGCTCTGCTTGAGATTTAACCCACCGTGCTTCGTGAGTATAGACTGAAAAATCTTTGACTTTGCCATTGAAAGTTGCTCTTTGAAATGCCTCCAAGTTTGTATAAATAGATTTAGATGTACTAATATTATGAAACAACAGGGACGATCTTTCTATCATCCTTGAGAGAATCTGAAATAAGAAAGTTAAGAGAGTTGGAGGAAAAAAAAGTAAATAGAGCATATAAATTCTAAAGCCAGAGACACAGTGTTAGTTATAAGCCTAACCCAAACACTGGACTTGATCTATGTACGAAAGGTTGGCACAGAGGCAAGCAAACGAGTTTTCAAATTTTATTTCTCGGAAAGATAGTGAACGACTAAACCGGAAAATGGAAAATATTATATTTCAGATGTAGATTACCTTATTTTTTTTATTTTTTATTTTTTTTATAAGAAACGTATATTATTAATATTAGAATAAGAATTTTTACAAAGTGGACTAGTAGTCCACTGTCATAATGAAAAGCACAAAATGATTTATCTCAATGATTTACCTTATTAGAAAGTTAACCTTTATCACATATTCATCCACGCTTCCTAAACTTTATAAACCCAGCGAGGCAATCCTTTAACACAATTGATGAGTTACAAATAAAAAGATTATCTGGAATAAACAATATTTTTATCGTTGGTGAAACATAACAGGGCTTATTTGTTTTGCAGGCAGAGCTGCAAAGCTAATGATGAATTGTAATCTACATGTAGTACAAACATAAAATTTGTCTTTAAATAGTTGAAATTACAAACAGTTGAGACATCAGGAGTATAGATAAATAAGCTGTTATTTTCAATCAAATCACAAACGAAAGATAGTTCTTGATGATAAGATGAGGGGAATACATTAGTACTAAAGCAATGGACATAGCCATTTCTAACCTTCACCTCGTGAAATAAACCTCAATCTGGAGAAAAATTTAGGAAGATACAGCAATTATTGAACTATTTAGAATTTAGTATGAAATATTACTATGTTTCCAAGTGTATCTCACTTATGCACATATGAAATATGTTGAAAGTATATGAAATATGCTATGAGGAAGACAGTCAATACCTTATCAAGCATGCTTAGTGGGTAAGCTTTGTCAGCCTTGAAAGTGCCAAGAGCTACATCAACTCCAGCAATCTCACCTTGCCACATGACATCCTGAAAAATGAACTAATTGTTACAACTAGAACTTGATAGCTTCGTTCTCAAAGTTTATTTGGTATTTGTCATTTCCATGGTTCAGACAAGTCTTACTTCAAAGGGAGTTACTTGTATCTTGGATTACATGCACGCTGTTATCTTCTTAGAAGAACAATAATTAACAGGTTATTTTTAAAAAATAAGGGAAATTGTATGGAAATCCTTTGGCTTACATCAGGCTTTGCTTCTGGCATAAACATGCATAAACCACAGTCATGACCTAAAACTGCAATGCCACCTGGCTGTTGGCAGCCGGTGATGTATTGATAATCAGCATCTTGTCGAAATGTGTATGGCACAACGTCATTCATCATCTTCACTGGGGCAGATGCGACAATCGCTAGGCTATTCTGTGGAAGAAGTTCCAACAATTTCTTCCGTCTGGAGTTATATTCTTCACAACTTATGCCAGGTGTAATCTCTCCTTCCTTCATTATCTACGACAAAATTGATAGCAAAAGCTTAACTTTCCCTGTCCATAGTCAGTTCTCAATTGCTATAATAGCGTACATCAGTGTTGTAAGTAATGAAAGAACGTGTAGCAAATTCCACGGAAACACCTGAGGGTGTGTAGCAGCCGATGGCTGTCCCACATCACGAACTGCCCAAGTAGAATGTGCACTGACCTTGACTACCTTTTTAATCAATGGCTCACAAACATGAGTTAAAGAAAATGCATGTCATATAAATTCTATAATATACTCCATAAAAAACGTGAACTAATCTACAACCTTTAAAATAATATACCGTACATGTAATCCAAAAGATGATTTCTTTCACAACTAACAAGTGCAATGGACTCGTAGAGAAATAAATGAATAACCCAATGACTATAACATGGTAGATAAAAGACTTAAAACGAGCAGGAAGTGAATTACAGGCTCAGCTACCAGTTCTTGCACAAATAAAAGTGAATTCAATTTATTTTATTTAAAAAAAAAATCGTTTACAGTATATACAACCACTCTACTGTCAACTTCAAACTGAACTTGAATCATCGCCCATAGAACTCCCAGGGACAAAACCAATCAATTAATCAAATTGAATTACGATTCTAGATTTCACAAAACAAGGGAAATGAATATATAAAACAACGCAACCACTTCAAAAATGAATCAACTTAGAACATGGAAACGAGTTTAAACGAAAAAAAAACAGAGAGAAATGACAGTGGGTATGTAGGAAAAATACGAACTTGATTCAAGACATTGGATGGGTATATGCGCAGTAGATTTCTTCGAGCAATATGCATAACTAGTCGCTTTAGTTTCCTCTCTTTATGTGATGGGATTGGAATTTTTTTCCTTATTGTGTATTGCTTGACAGCACGAGAAATTACTGGGAGTTTAAAGTTTGCATTTTAATTCAGTTTAGGGTTTAGGCCAGCAGATGCATTGTTTGGTTACTTGTTCTTGAAAAAAACAAAAATAAGAAATTTTAGTTTTTAAAAAAGATTTTTTTAATTGTTTTTTAAAACTATTTTATAAGAAAAATATTTTTAAAAATTGTTTGTTTCATGTTTTGGGGAAAAATGGGAAAAAGAACTGGAAGTTGAATAATTTGGATAATCAACAATTTTTGCTTAAAATAAAATCGCAGCTATTTATTTATGAGAAAATTGTATGACATGAATATCCTAAAAACATGAGGGATCTATAAGATAGGGATTCATATAATCTAATAATATTGGGGAGATAAATTTTGAAATCGAGTTTTTTGAGCTCGAGTAACTAAATAAATTATCGAGTCGAACTCGAAAATTACTACTTGAGTCGAGTCCAGCTCAAACTCGAGTAATTGGATTTTTTTCAAACCCATCTCGATTGCAGCCCTAGGCGTGTCTCAAAAAATGGCGAGTTAGGTTAGCAATATCTCAACCTACCTAAATGGCAGGTTGCGGGCCGATCCGCTATGCTGTCCTGTTTGACAACTCTACTCTTAACCTTAGCTATGATATTAACTATATGATCGAATGTTTATCTCTTTACAATAAGCTATCTAATATTTTAAATCATAAATCATCTCAAAACATCATGTTTCGATTGTTTTACTTAGTAAGACAATCATTGCACTCCAACAGAGATTTTTCCTAGAAATAGGAATGTAATCCAGTCGAGCCGAGTCAAACCAAACTCTCTGTTAATGTTTGATTTTGACTCACTTACAGTCGAGCCGAACTCGAGTTTTATTTAACAAATATATTAATAGTTTAAGAATTTATTCGAACTTAAACGAACTTAATATATATATAAATCATAAATTTAAATATTCATTAAATAAATTTAAAAATAAATTATATATTAGATAAAAATATATTATTCGTATTAAAATTTATAAATTTATTCTAACAAATAAATTTAATAAATTTTTTCATATTTTTTATAAGTAAAAAGTAAAAACTATAAATCAAATATCGAACTATTATATTTATCTTTAAGAGCTAACTCAGAAGTCTACTAAATAACATGTTCACGAGCTAACAAGTCAAATATTGTAAAACTTGACATTTGTTTGTTTATCTTAATGAACCTCATCAATTTAACTCAAACAAACTTTTATCGAATCGAACTTCGAATAATTTACAGACAGCTTGACTCATTTATATCACTGCCTACAAACAACATAGAAGTCCATGATATTTTTTGATAGCCAAAGCTCTTTCTGTTATGACGAATAATGCTAGAAAGTTGGTTGACAAATACATCATTGGAAAAGAGTGTCCCAAAGAAAACGTGATTGAGATTACCACGTTGTTATTATATGTATTTAATGCTTAAATAGTATTTTCTATTACAATATTAAATAATACAAACAAAATACACAATATGTTTTCTATATAATTCCAACAAATTGATACCCAAAACATTTCCCTCACATATTTATACACTGGTCGGATGATACCCAATATCGTTATCGAGTCGTGGCCGAGTCACCTACGCACTTGGGACTTTAACTTTGTTCGTGTTTCCCTCAAATTCATGTTATCATGTATTATTTTTTTTTTTTTTATCGATAAATCAAAATTATAGTGGTTTATGCTCAAGTCATAAGTAATTCTTGTTTCATTCTCACATCAAACACACAATTTGAAATATATGAGACGCAATATAGCTTTATTTAATATCTTTAATTTTTTTACCAACCCTTTAATTAGTTAAGCATATATAATCTTGTGACAAATCTTGTAAAAAGCATAAACATCAAGACATGTATACGGTCATGCTACATGTACAATGGAAGATATACATTATGTTACAAAATTATCTTAAATGTATTTTTAAAGAGTTTTTCAAATACAATTTACACAAAGATAATTTTGTCATTTCAAATTATTTTATAAGCTAATTTATAACTTTCCCGTACATATAACATTTTCATGACGTAATTACTATGCTCTCTTGCTTCCCAGTCACTCATGCACACATGCTTAGGTTTCCTCATATTCATCCACACTTCGAGATAAAGATCCTTCAATCCCGGCCTTCGAAACCTCCCCGACTGCTCTTTCGCCGCCTCCCTAAGATCCCTACTTCGTCCAGCCCACACTTCAATGATTTTTGAAGATTTATCTCTTGACCCGAAGCCGCTGCATAAATAGATAAAATTTCCCGGATTTTGAAACAACTCTGGACATCAGAGCATTCCCCTAAGCTAGGATCGATCGTCGTGGCTTTCGGTGGGGTTGCCTAGCAACCACCGCCGCTTGACTTTTGTTTCCTAAAAGTGAAAGCCCTCTGAGCTAGAATCAACAAGAACTTGACAAACCGTGCGTCTCAAGTTTTCTGGTTGCTCTAAAGTATCAGCCTCGATCATTGGGTTTTGATCAGGATCGTTTCTTTCCTCCTGCAGTAGAATTATTCAAGATATCCTTCGCCACACACACACACACACACACACACATGTACAGGGTTGATTGGTTTTCGAAAGAAAGAATGTAGTTGGTCTACTTTTTTTTTATTAGTAATATAATTAATGAATGATAATAATAATAAATATTTTTTAAAATAATAAATAACACAAAGTCAAGAATTTTGTTTATGAAAATTTACGAATGTTCATATTCCAACTATTGTTATTATTTTTTTATTGATTATATTAATAGAAAAAAAAATAAAAAAATAAATTGACCGATATGCACACACACCTTTTTTTAATTTTTCGAAGAATAAAACAATACATATTTAAATAAATAAAGATTTTTTTAAATAATAAAAAGAATACAAATTTTTTACGATAAATTACCTAATATTTTACAAATAAAAAATTTTTTGAAAAAAAAATTGTTTGATTGATTCATCATTTTAAAGTAATCTATCTTTCAAATTATTGAATTTGGTGGTGCTTTTTGTTGAAAAGTGAAATAACGAACTCGTTTTGTTAAAGAAGTTCATGGGTTAAAATCACTTTTTTTTTTAAATGTTTTTTCTTAAAAAATGTAGTGTTTGGTTAAAAAAAATTCATTTTAAAAAAAGACTTAATTTTAGAAGCTGTAATTTATGATTTTTTTTATACTTCTAATTCTTTTTAAAAATAAAAAAATCAATTTTAAACGTTTATTCAAATGTTAATATAAACACTTTAAAAAAAGTTTGACTCATTTAAATGTTTATTATTTTAAGCTACAACTTTTATATCCAAAATCACTTGAAATGTCCATGTGAATGATGTTAACGCAAATAAGATTTTTCAAGTCTTTAGAGTAATAATTACTTGTCCAACAAGAGAACAATTACTTGGTTCATTTTCCGTGTTTCTATATAACTTTCACTTCTACTCTCTCGTCTAAAATTTGTTTTCCGGACAAGGGTTAAAAATTCATTTATAAGATAAAATAAAATTATTAAAAAAAACTGATAAAATTAGGTTGTAATAATAAACAATGGTTTTATAAACTTATTCACCGCAGGTAGATAGATATATGCTACATCTCTAACAAATATTTATTTAAGATGTTATTATGACCATAATAAAGAGAGTCTCGTGTCGATACTATCAGGTCGATCTTACTCACCTATCCGAGGTGTGTTGTTATTTACACTTTATTTTATTGTTTTCATTTCGCTTCGTGAATAAATTTATGTATTCAATGGAATGTAGCTAACATAAAATGGAGTGCAAATAACATTAGTTTTAATCCGAAGAAAAAAGTAGAAGAATTTAAATATTCGATTTTTTTGTTTATTCAAATAATAATGGTATCTTTTTTTTCACTTTGTTTTTTTCCCTTGAGACGTTTGAGTTTTTATTTAGTTTTAACAGTTTTTATTTCAATAAATATATATAAACAAATTAAAAGCTGAGCTCAATTACGAGGCCTGGCCCAATCTTTGATCTCCCAACTGGATTGGGCATGTATGGAACTTTGTTCGGGCCCACAATATCAATCGGGCTCAAGAAAATAAATGTTAATCTTCAACGGGGAACAACTTTTGCCAAATTTTGGAAAATGAAATATTAATAAATGATTAAACTGGTACATAAATTATTATAAATAACTTAATTGATATATGATCTAACTAAAAGATTAATTTTACCCTTAATTGAAATTTCGAGCCCAAATTTACAAAAAATAATGGCAAAAACAAGCGCATTCTTTGCAAAGTATTAGTGGTTTTCTTCTTATATCCTTTTTATCAACGTTTTTGAAGAGTTTATGGTAGTTGTTAGAGCTACCAATGGGAGATGGGATTTGATCGGAGAGAAGCTTCAGAGCAAAAAAGATTTGGTAGTCTGTCAGACAACTGCAAGACCATCTCAGTCCCGAATCGGGCTGAGAACGATCCTCTACTGATCCGCTGGCCGAGAACCATGGAAATGTTAATCACGCTCTGATCTTGCAGTCATAGTTCATCCACCAGACTTGGTTTCCTGCCTCCTTAGAACTCAAGGACACGAAGGTACGAGCCTATAGAACAGATCCTGTTCAAGTAAGGTCGTGCTCAATTGAGGTTGCTAAGAGGAATATAAGGAGCTTATTTCTTTATGGTTGGCCAATGTGGGATTAGTTTTGCTTGTATAAGGTTGTTTGCGTCATTTTAAGTTCAAAGGGGGATTGGTTGAATATTAAATGAAGAAAGCAACCGCACGTAGGACCAATTACAGCTGAATATAAGAAGCTTATTTCTTTAAGGTTGGCCAATTACAACTGAATAAATAAATTATATACGCATCTAAAATATTGTTTAATATATTGGTAAAAATATTTTAAATTACATTTTGTTTTATTTATATTTAAATTAAAATACAAGTCGAAAAACCATGAAGTTAACTAGAAATATGAAGGTTCGATTCCTAATACCCGCTTATATATATATATATATATAATAATTAGGATTACTTATTCATTGAATGTAGAATTCAAAAAATTATCTTATATACAATAAAATCCAATCTTGTTTGTTTTCACTTCAAACAAGAATTTTTTTTTNAAAAAAAAAAAAAAAAAAAAAAAAAAAAAAAAAAAGAATGAATAGCGTCCATTGTCTAATGGATACGACATAGGTCTTCTAAACCTATAATATAGGTTCAAATCCTATTGGACACAATTTAATCAAATGCAGAAATTTTCGGTCATAATAGACATATAAATCGGGACAATTAGTGTGACTTTTATGCGTTACCATAATGTTGCTTCGGCGGCCGCGTGTCTCTGATTTCTCTTTGTTGCAAAAGATTTGTTTTTTCATGTTGAATACTTTTTGGAATTCTAAAAAAATCAATACTATATTTCAAAAAAACTAAAATTGTGTTATATACGACTCTAATGAAATATATTTATTTTATTATATTCTTACCAATATGATTAAATGGTTTTTTTTTAATTGTAATTGGATTTTAAAAGCAATTTAAGTCAAAAATAAAAACAACTTTTTAACTTAATCATGCACCAATTTAAATTTTTTTCCCCCTTCTGATTAGTGCCAGTTGCATACTTTGTAAAACGTGAAGTGTAAAATGCGCTTCAAAGACTAATTCTATTGTAGGGCTGAGAAAATATACCGAAATATCGAAATACCGTACCGAAAAAACACCGAAATGGCCGAAAAAATCAATATACCGAAAATTTCGGTACGGTGAAATTTTCGGTATCGGTATCGGTAAGTAAATATTTTTTTTCGGTATTTCGGTAAATAATTTTTTTTATTTTTATTTTTAAATTTAAGTTCGGTATACCGAAAATATTTTCGGTATACCGACATTTTTTCGGTGTCGGTACGATATGGTATACCGACATTTTTTCGGTGTCGGTACGGTATCCGGTATGAACTTTTTCATATCGAAAATTCGGTACACCGAACATTCGGTATACCGAATTTCCGGTATCGGTATCGGTATGGATTTTTTCATACCGATATTTACGGTATGGTATACGGTACCGTAGTTCGGTACGGTATACCGTACCGTACCCACCCCTATTCTATTGTAATAATAATAATAATAATAATAATAATAATGTTGGTATCCATTGAAACTGCAAAATAACAACATGGGTACACGAGTTTCTTGGTGGTGTGTGAAGCAAAAGTTGGGAGATTAATTGAAAGTCACATGGATGCACGTGTATTTGTTGGAGAGCAGGACTAATGTGTTCCCACCTTGACCTTGGTGGGTTTTTGTCAAGAAAAACAAAATTACTAAAAGAGAGTATATTAAATCTCAAAAATTTCAAATCTTTCTTCCTTTAATTAACATCCATCTTGGCTCACCAACATATACTTTTATCAAAAACAACATTTAATTACAGAATATATGCATTGAAAATAACAAGCACGACGAATGCGTCATTATTTGTATGTACGTACTCAATTTTGAGAAGTATTCACCGTATATATTGTTGAGAAAAACCCATAAATTACATAATCCATCATGTTAAATCATAAAAAATTTGACCGAAAACTTAAGCGGAAGCGTGCCTGAAGCCGTGATCTTGATTTCTTTAGAACGTGTCTTGATCTTCCATATCTACACGGTCTTTTCACCGAGAGAATCTTTTAGTTTTCTCTTGTGAACTATTTTCTTAATAGGCAAGAGAATATGGAACGTGATGAAGCGCGATCTGGGAACAATGACCCATATATAGATAATGTATATTATTATCTTCTGATATTTCTGTTTTAGTCTAATCATGAAAAAGAGAAATTACAATTATGTCTCTATACATTAAAGTCTCACAAACTATTTGATACATTAAAGCCTAGTAGATCACTTTATTTTGGGCTTAACTTAATATACAACTCATAACGCATAATTATTCACATATAAATAAAATTGATCCAACGTATATTTCTTATGTGAATTAAAAAGTCTATAACAATACCCACTATGATTATACGTATATATAAAAATATACGGTGTATGTATGGTAAGTATGTTGGTGAAGAAATCCTGCCGACAATACTATAAGTGGTCCTGAATCGAACACCAATGCGACAATGAATTCAGGATAGATCTCAAATCCAAGCAATGGTGCAAATAGGCAAAAGATGGGTTCAAAACTATTTAGGAAACGCACGTGTTATCTCACTCGAGATTTGTTGTGTGTTCTGTCCATTTCATGTGTGTAGGCACAACTTTTTACTGTACATTTTCCAATTTAATGTGATTGCAATTGTGAATGCATCTCTCTTTGTCAAAACAGCAAACACTTGGCGTCGGAATTAGAGAATGGGGCTACCAGGCCTGGCTAATAGGTTGCCTACGATGGTAATAGACCGGGGTGATAAACATACAAGTTTGGAGTGGTCCTGAACTCGGTTTACAAGTGAGTATGTTGTAGAACATGTCTTAATCTTTCAGGTCTACACGCTCTTAGTTTTCTCTTCTGAATTATTTTCTTAATTTGGATGAAAATAAAAAACATGATTACGAGCGATCTGAGACCATGACCCACATATAGATAATGTCTATCATTATATTCTGATATTTCTATTTTATCCCACTATAATTCCTCCTCTACACATTAAAAGACTCTGAACATATTAAATACATTAAAGTCCAATAGCCAAAACTTTAATCAAGCATTTTAATTTTTGAGGTTTTGTTGTTGGAGAAAATACATATAAACCACATAATCCATCATGTCAAATCATTAAGAATGTTACTGAAAACTTAAGCGAAAAAGTATCTGAAGCCATAATCCTTAATTCTTTAGAACATGTCTTGATATTTCAGGTCAACGCGCTCTTAGTTTTCTCTTCTGAACTATTTTTTTAATGAGAAAGAAAATAGAGAACATGATTACGAGCGATCTGAGAGCATGACTCACATATAGATAATGTCTATCATTATATTCTGATATTTCTATTTTAACCCACTACAATTCCTCGTCTACACATTAAAAGACTCATAATATATTATATACATTAAAGTCCAATAGCCAAAACTTTAATCGATCACTTTAATTTTAGGCTTAACTCGGTAAACAACTCACAACACATAATTATTCACATATAATATCATATAAATAAAATTGATCTAATATTTATTACATATTTACTAAAATGAAAAACATGTTTAATGTTTAACGGATTTATATGACCAACTCAACTAGACCTGTCAAGTTTTGGATCAAGAAATTGGTCAAACCCGTCCCAGAATTGTCCATGGCCACCACTAAAGTTGCCATTTCAATAATTTTCCAATACGCTCCCTCTACCCCTCATTTCATTCTATCCGATAAATTTTCTGCATTCAAATAATCCAAAAAAAAAAAAAACGATATTCATTTTTTCTCATTATTTTCGTATTATTGTTGTTTACTTGTTCTATTCCCGCATTTGCACCAACATAACCATGATGATTTTTTTTAAAAAAAGTTTCATTACATGACACAATCTGTGTCACTAATTTATTGGTTAAAAACAAGTTTGGCAATTGCCAAATTCATGGCATCACCTCCCAGTTGGCATAAAACTTTCCCAAAATTGGACATGTGGTTTCAAAATTATTTCTATCGTAAACCTAGCAAAAACTTGTGTGAGACGGTCTCACGGTCGTATTTTGTGAGACAGATCTCTTATTTGGGTCATCCATGAAAAAATATTATTTTAATGCTGAGAGTATTACTTTTTATTATAAATATGGATAGGATTGACCCGTCTCACAGATAAGACATACTCCTCAAACCCCCTACTTTATATGTTGTAATAACAAAAATTATTTAGTAGACTATTATTTAAAAATCCTAAAATGTCGATGCTATTAATGCAATCTTTGTCGAATCGACCATTAATGGTACTAGTGGATAACATGTAAGTTCATTTTTTATAACCATTTCATTTACAAAATGGGTTTTTTTTTTTAAAAAAAAAGGTAAATTTAGAATCCGAAATTCATATAAATCTTGTCGTTAGTTGTAGACATTAATTAACGTGGGCTCCAAAATGGTCTAAGAATTGCAATAATTGGCAAAAGATGAAGAAGACAATCAAGTGAAGATGAGATTTAAATTTTTGTGTGTGTGTGTTTTGTTTTTTTTGGGGTGAGTGAGAAGCTGCAAATATAAAAACGTGGCCTCATCGCCCTACACACAAACCATTGGTGAACTTTTTAATTCGGGCTCTTTGTTTCCATACACAAGAGAGGCCCACCAATTATTTCTTAACACGTGGGTTATATGGATGTTTCGAAAAAGACATCAATCAAAAGAATCCAAAATAAACTATTGAAGGGCATTGATTTTGTTTAGGAAAAAAAGAAAAAAATTCCACAAACAATCATAGAGTTGGGTGGTTTTTGAACCAAACCATCTTTTATAGTCCGACAACTGATATATAACATAAAGTCATAAACTAATAAATCGACATCCGTGGTTAAGACATTCGATAACCTTAAGCCCACAAATTCTTAGTTTGTGCCCAAAGGCGAAAACAAATATAGAATGGTATTTGATGTGACTTTGTTGAAATGGATGAGCCGGGTAAGGAGCTCCAACAGGTCAAATCAATAATTTATAGTTTTTAGGGAATTTGAGTGAAGGTAATGGCTTCAATAGCACCTGCAAACAATGAAAGAAACTCGTGAATGGGCGCCGGAGGGGTATCCGGCGTGGCCACTCCGATGCTTAAGTCAGCAGGTCGAAGATGAACACAAGCAATATTTGGGAGAAAATATGTGTAATGCTTTTGAGTTCAAAGATTTCAGAATCGGTAAATGACATTTATACCTGCTATTTATAGTAGAAGATGAGGTAGGTACCTTGATTCCAGTGCTACCTACTAAGTATGGTAGGTCTGCTGCCCATACCCTATCTTCTGATGACTTTTAGGACACTCCAAACCCAAGTTGTTCTGACAGATTAGACGTCCGGTATCAATCATACTTGAGTATGGTTCAATTCTCGAGGTGGCTCGGGCAATTGATTACCCGGGTACTTATATGAGAGCTCGGGCGATTACTGCGCGGGAGACCGGACTGTTCGAAGAATTCTTGGGAAACATGTAATGCTCGGGCTCTTGATAGTGTCCGGGTCGTCAATCGACCCGGATCCTTATGGCAACGACTCGACCCGGATCCTTATGGCAACGACCCGGATCCTTATGGGGGTATCACCACCCATCCCTAAAATAGTCGGGCTAGAGCTTGACTCGCTGTCCCGATCAGTCCAAGATAATGAACAGTGCACCAAATTGAAGTCTTCAAATATCCCATAGATGAGATGAAATGCTGAGACCTTCTGTCCCCTGGATTCATAATAACTTATTGTTTAACATTCTTGGGCCCTGTCGATACTACCACGATGACACGTGTCATAGCATAAATTCCCGCTTAAAAGACGTTTCGCATTTCGAGAAGTGGATAAGTCTGACGCCTTGATAACCGTACACGTCTTTTCAACTCTTGGCCCATCTTAGTCGTTCGTGCATTTACAGATCAACGGCTGTGATTAGTCCCTTCCTCCTATACATAGCCACTCACCCATTTTTCAATCGCACTAACAAACTGTCATCCAGGAAACACAATGGCTGGTGCAAGTAGTTCGAAAACTCCGAGTATGACCGAAGCCTTAAAGGAATCCGCTCTAGAGATTCGAAAATCTACTATGGAAGATGAAGTGTTTCACGCAATTATTGACTACTGGGAAGAGCTTCAGGGGCTGAAACTTCTTTATGATTCTGGAGAAGCTATCACTCCTAGCCTGGTTGCTAAACTGAGGAGAGTGCGAGAGCACTTGCATATAGCTGAGTGGGTAGACGTCTTTACAGATGGTCGTATCTACCAATTAATGCTTCGGAAAGAAATAAAGATCCTTAAGCGTATTGCTGATTCAGACAGCTTCCTGAAGACTTCCACCGGACCTTTATCTGCTTGGGTGAAAATATGGATAATTGCTGTAGAGGAAGAATACGATGATGTAGTACGCGCTAATGTCTATGGTTGAATAAAATACTAATTGAAGCCTGTCTCTGTCGTTATTTTGCTGTAATCTCTTAAGTTTATCGGTTGATGCATATATACCGCGAGTGGAACAAGGTTAATTGATAAAATCACAATGCTAAACCTTAACATCTCCCGGGCTTTCCTTGAAATGCCCGGGACTCTAGCCTCCCGGGCTCTGAGTACGGTGCTCTGTCGGTTACTCTTCTCGAGTATTCCAAGAGACGTTATTATGACACACGCTTCGCATTCATATCATTCCACGTTCCAAGAATTTGTTAATTCCGATACATTGATACCTGTAGCCCCATCTTTCTTCATAAATAAAAAACGTTTAAGCTAGCACACGGCTCTCCACCTTCTTCAACATTAAATACCACCTGTCTATAAATAAGAAGATGAAAGTGAAATAAGAACAATAATCCAATATGCCGAGTTCGAGTGAGTCTACCGCTTGTAGCAGTACGCATGCCATTGTCACAGATGAGATGCTTCCTTATCTGGAAGACTTGAAGAAAACTATTGAAGAATATATCTCGGTAAAGGTTATGTCTTCATGGTTCAAGATTCAAGATCTCCAGAATTCCTATCAACATGGTTTGGCACTTACTCGTTCCCAGAGGGCAGTAGCGAGAAGATACAAACAACAATTTGATGTCAACCACGTTACAGAGCTAGCAACTGACCAAGTTCTCCTGCATGCAATGCTATGGAAGGAGTGGCATCAGCTAAAGAAGATTTCCTCTGCCGAATCCTTCACTAGTTTAAGAATCCATGAATTGAATAATTGGATAGTTGAGTGGCAGGATTCTGTAGATTCTGAACTAGCTGCTGTAACGTGGCATAGATTATTTCCTCAATAAAATTTTAGTAGATGTAATTCTTCATCTTCCTATTCTTCTGCCAATGAATTCTGTAAGCCGAGTAGTATGTAACTAACGCGTAAAACCGAAATGCCAGGAACTAATGTTTCCTGAGCCTATCATAAATTGCCGGGCTCTTCCCCCACCTGGGCTTAAAATGAAATGCCGAGTTCTCATACTGCCGGGTTCTCACACAACCCGGGTTTAAAATGAAATGCCGAGCTTTCACATCACCCGGGTAATTGATATGGTGTTACAATGACGTATGCCCTACTGCCAAGCTGTCAGAATCTGTATGTATTTCGAGTGTATAAATGATCATGACGCCTCGATTTATGCCCCCGTCTTTTCAAATGTCCCGCCCAATCATGCCGCTCAATTTTCGAGGTTAATCTGGTTCGTTTGTTCTGTTCTGGATCAGCGGTTCAGATTCGCTTCCACCGCCTATATATATTAGGCCTCCTGTTTTCGAAAAAACACTTTCAAATTTAAAACTCCGGCGAAGCCCTTGCGAATTTTCTTCCTGAAGCTCCTCCGCGCGAAATCAACTAGCTTCAACAATCCTCGACCATCCTTCTCCGAATACTCGTAAGTTTCTCCTTCGCAATATGTCTAATTCTACTTCCTCTACCTCTGGGGCTAATGTGCGGGGCTCTCCTAGCGATGAATCCACCGCACTGCGCTCTGACTCCCCTCCTTCTCCCCCTCGCCGTTCTATAACTCAACCTTCTAAAAAACAAAAAACCCTTCTAACCAAACCATCCTCTTCAAAACCTTCCTCCTCGGGCACTTCCCGAGCCCCAGGAAAGGGCAAAGATAAGGGAAAAACTCGGGTTTCTGACCGCCCTTCTTCTAAGGCCCCGGGAGTTCCTTGGTTCTCCTCAATGAGCAGCACTTTGCGTTCGGGGGCGGACGAGGAACTCCGCACCCTAGGAGTTATTCCCTCCTCTTTTGCTATTATTATACCCGGCCCCTCTGATCAGGCAGATAGCCCTCCTCCTGGGTATACTACTTTTTTCCGGGACCAAATCAAGAATGGTCTTCGCTTCCCCATCCCTTCTTTTTACATTGAGGTCGCCAAATTCTTTGGGGTTCCTGTCAATCAATTTCATCCCAACTCTTTTCGGATTATGGCTTCGGCCTTTGTCGTTTTTCGTATGTATAACCTTGTTATTAACCCCCTTATTCTTCATTACTACTTTACCTGTAGGCTAGGTGATAATGCCTTTTCCCTTTCTGCCCAGTTCAACGCCCGGTTCCTTGATGACATTCCTTCTTCCCAGAAAGGATGGAAAGGAAGATATTTTTTTATACAACTCCCATCCTCTCTCTCCTGTCTAACAGGGTTTCTTCCCTTTCTTCCTCCCCAGCCTGCCCTTCCTCGAGCTTACAAATTCTAGGAATTTTACACCCGAAGCCAAGACTTGGTGGAGGGTCAAAAATTCTCTTCCTCCTCCCTTATTTCCCAGGAGCACTTGATCACTTATGGGTTGAGCGTCCGGGCTGAAGACCCAATAGATCGGGCGATTGACGAGGTGGCTGGCTCGGACCCTCAACCCGGTAACTTTCTAATTCCTGTCTTCTTAGTTTGTTATTCATCCATCTTTTATAATCTCTACTAATCCTCCCTCTTATTGC